>NC_051320.1:72043783-72348100 GCF_015220235.1 Choloepus didactylus | reverse complement strand
ACCAGTGTGAACTGTCCATTCATGTTTCCTGCTCTCAGTTCTTCCAAGTATATACCTAATAACAGGTTTGCAGGACTATATGGCAATCCCATAGTTAGCTTCCTGTGGAACCACCACACTGCCATTCTACTTCCCTACCAACAGTGAATAGGTACATCCCTCTTCCCACATTTTCTCCAGCACTTGTATCCCTCTGTTTATTTTTTAAACAGTTTTGTTCACACACCATATAATCCATTTGAAGTAAATAATCAATGATTCCCAGTATAGTCACACAGTTATGCATTCACCTCCACAACCTATATGAGGACATTTCTATTTCCTCCACAGAGAAAGAAGAAAAGGAGGGAAAAAATGAAGAATAAAAATATGAAAGATAGAAGAAAAATAAAAATAAAGTAAAAGATAATGAAAATGTAAGAATACACCACCACCACCAAGAATCCCATATCGTTCCCCTATATCCCCCTGTTCTAGTTTGCTAATGCTGCAGAATGCAAAACACCAGAGATGGATAGGCTTTTATAAAAAGGGGGTTTATTTCACTACACAGTTACAGTCTTAAGGCCACAAAACGTCCAAGGTAACACCTCAGCAATCGGGTACCTTCACCGGAGGACGGCCAGTGGCGTCCGGAAAACCTCTGTTAGCTGGGAAGGCAGCTGGCGTCTACTCCAAAGCTCCGGTCTCAAAATGGCTTTCTCCCAGGATGTTTCTCTCTAGCAAGCTTGCTCCTCTTCAAAACATCACTCCCAGCTGCACTCCGTTTCCTCCCCCCGAGTCAGCTCATTTATATAGCTCCACCGATCAAGGCCCACCCCGAATGGGCGGGGCCATGCCTCCATGGGAACATCTCATCAGAATTATCTCCCACAGTTGGGTGGGGCACATTCCAAGCATATCTAACCAGCACCCAAGGGTCTGCCCCACACAAGACCACAAAGATAATGGCATTTGGGGGACACAATATATTCAAACTGGCACACCCCCTCTTATAGACATTTGGCTTTGGTGTATTGTTTTGTTAAAATTAATGGAAGCATCTTACAATGTTACCATTAACTATAGACTCTAGTTCAAATTGATTGTATTTTTTCCCTTGTAACATCGAATTTTCAACACCTTGCAGTGTTGACATTCATTTGTTCTCCTCCTTTTAAAAAATTCTCATATTTGTACATTTAATCACCATCATTGACCACTCTAGGTTTTGCAAAGTTATACAATCCCAGTCTTTATTGTCTGTCTTTCCTTCTGGTGTCATACTTGACCCTAGCCTTCCCCTTTCGATCATACTCACACTCATCTTTGTTCTGAGGAGTTACAATATTGTGCTACCATCACACAGTATTATGCTATTCATTTCTGGATCTATACAATCAATCCTGTTTACTGTTATATTCTCCTTCGGCATCAAATGCCCAATTTCTAACCTGTTTCTATCTCCTGATAACCTTTGTTCTCAACTCTCAAATTTCACTCATCAATGTTAGTTTATATTAGTGAGTCCATAGAGTACCTGTCCATTTGTTTCTGGCTAATTTCACTCAACATAATATCTACTGTCTACCATTTTGACTTTTGAAATTTATGTGTCATATCTTATTTTATTTTATTTTATTGTATTTTATTGTATTGTATTTTATTGTATTATATTGTATTGTATTGTATTGTGTTGTATTTTCCCTCTCTCTTTACTCTCACTGATAGTCTTCATTTCTATTCTCTTTTCCTGTCTTTTTCTATTTCCCTTTACTATTTCTTGAAGAGCAGGTCTCTTGTTCACAAGCTCTCTCAGTGTCTGTTTGTCTGAAAATATTTTAAACTCGCCCTCATTTTTGAAGGACTGTTCTTCTTTGTTGGCAGTTTTTCTTTCAGTATCTTAAATATATCATGTCACTGCCTTCTTACCTCCAAGGTTGCTATTGAGAAATCCACACATGGTCTTATTGAACTTCCTTTGTATGTAATGGATTGCTTTTCTCTTGCTGTTTTCAAAATTCTCTCTTTGTCTTTGATATTTGAAAATCTGATTATTAAGTGTCTTGGAGTAGGTTTACTCAGATCTATTCTGCTTGGGGTATGCTGCACTTCTTGGATCTGCAATTTTATGTCTTTCATAAGAGGTTGGAATTTTCAGTGATGATTTCATCCATTATTGTTTCTGCCCTTTTTCCCTTCTCTTCCCCTTCTGGGACACCCATACACATATATTCATGTGCTTCACATTGTCATTCAATTCCCGAGACCCTGCTCATATTTTTCCATTCTTTTCCCTATCTGTTCTTTTGTGTGTAGGATTTCAGGTCTCTTGTCTGCTAGTTCCTGAATCCTTTCTTCTGCCTCTTCAAATCTGCTGTTGTATGTCTCCACTGTGTTTTTCATCTCTTCTATTGTTCCTTTCATTCCCTTAATTTCTGCCAATTGTTTTTTCAAACTTTCAAGTTCTTCCTTATGTTCGCCCAATGTCTTCTTTATGTCCTTCTTCTCCTTTGCCATATCTTCCCTCAACTCCTTAATTTGATTTTTGAATTGATTTAGCATATCTGTTTGAAGATCTTTCATTAGTTGTTTCAACTCCTGTATCTCATTTGAAGTGTAAGTTTGTTCCTTTTACTGGGCCATATCTTTGTTTTTTCTAGTGTTATTGGTAATTTTTTTGTTGTCTAGGTAACAGGTTTCCTTGATTACCCCAGTCAGATTTTCCCAGACCAGACAGGCCCAGTCTCAGGAAGAGGGTGTAATCAGTATTAGGTTTCCCTGAGAATGAGACCCAGAAGATTGTCAGACTTTCCTGGGAGGCCTGTAGACAATGTGGTTTTCCTATCCTGCTCAGCAGGTGGTAATTGTCAGCCCACTGCTTCCCACCAGCATAAAGAGGTGCAGTGTCTTTAATTCTCAGTGGCCAGGGGCTGAGGTATTAGAAGCCAAGCTTAAGCTGTTTCTGTTCCCCAACCCCCAAGGCCCTGGAGTCTGAGTTCTCTGGGGGAGGGCAGCCACTTGAACTGGGCCCTGCTTCCCCCTTTTCTTAGGGAAGATAAGACTTTTAGGGATTTAACTCCTATATTTGACTTCTTCCTTTGTCTCTCTAACTATCTTAACTCCACCATTGCCTGGGTCAGTGCTGACATTGAAAATGCCTGAGGCTTTCTCTAATGAGCTACTTAGAATGAGAGAAAAAAAAAAAAAGGAAAAGAGAAAGAAAACCCCTTTTCAGAGCTAGACCTCAGTCCCCCAGTTACCAGTCAGGAACCAGAATTTGTGCCTGGTTCTATGTGCCCCTTTTCTTGGCACAGCCATTTTTCAGTAGTCTGAGCTCAGCCAATTCTGAAACCTTGTTTTTATTTATTCATGTATTTTTTTTTTTTCCATCAGCTCTTTCTCCTCTCTGCTGGGAGAAACCTTGGTTTCCTTTCCTGCTTGCTTTGGATTTATCTGTGCTCATAACTTGTATTTAGCAGTCCAAATTTGATAACCAGTACCACAGTTGGAGCTTAGTTTAACTGCCTTCCTCCTAGTAGAGTGCTGCTTTTTCCCACAGGAAGTGTTTCAGCTCAGCCTGCCATGCCGGTGGAGGAGGCGCACCAGCTCCGCAGTTTGGGGAGCTTCTCTTGCAGTTTATGCTGCGATCTCCACTGTTTCATCCATTCCAGTCTGGTGTATGATATGTGTCTGGTCACAGATGTCCCCCAACAGTTGTTCCACACTATTTACTAGTTGTTCCTGTCTATATGCTGGTTGTTCCAGAGAACTAACTAAATTCCACACCTCCCTATGCCACCATCTTGCCCCGCCTCCTTCCCCCTCAATGTACACTTGAGTTAATCAGTCATTAAACCCATGGAATAATCCATTTTTTGTGAGGTGCTGAAGTGTTGAGGTATTTTCTGGTTTCCCTGCTGGGTGATTTTGAGAAGCAAAAGAAAGAATACAGTAAGTGCAAAAATATTTGAATGACTGAACCCCCAATTAACCGCAGCACCAGGAGCACTCTCTTTGATTACTGGAGAGTGATTCTCAAATGACCCTTTTCAAGAGTAATATTGGTAACTTCTAAATTGAAGCAGAAAGGGAGAGAGCTCAGAAAGAAATATCCTTTCAGAATCCACATATCTAGGATTTTTCAGTATACATTAGGTCTTAACAGCACCATTATATTTTATAATATTTGCATCAGTCATTTTTTTTAAATCTAGTTTTAAAAATAGAAATCCAAATACAGCAGGCAGAAGAAAAACTCTCCGTTGCATCAGTATGAACATTTCTGTAGTCCCCTACCCTCCTTTTGGCATCCTGATCTCTTTGAAAATGCTCTCCTTTCTACTTATGGGGAAAAATGCACCTACTAACTGCCTGGAGGAATTATGCAATGTGCTTTTCACAACTGCCTATGGCCTGAGGTAACAATATAAATGAACCTTATTAGACAATTTTTTTTTTTCACTGTGAGAAGATTATTTTTAAATGAGTTTTTTTTTTTCCCCTCTGGATTTAGTAAAACTGCTTACCTTTAATGAAGAGGAGCCACATGAGAAGGAATCAGAGCAGGCTACAATTCAGCTGCTTGAGTAAGATGTAAAAAGAAAAAAAAATGGCATTTCTGAGGTGGAAAAAACCTGGGGCTTCTCAGGAATCATAAAAATAACTGCTTGAAAACCCTCAAACTTTCCAAGAGAAACTTCTTTAAAAGTTATGTGTAACTAAAAATAAGGGGATTATAATGGAAATCAGTGTACGTGTTTGTAAAATTCCAGAGCAGTCATAGGATGTGGGCTGGAAGATCAGGGTCTGTGATTTTTAATCTTTTGGGGATTTAAATCTGTTGGCTGGAGGAGCATTTAACCCTCAGTAGTCACCTGTTTTCCTTACCTGTCAAATGGAGATCTGAAAAAGTCTCAATGAAATGAATTTTAGGTTTATCATTTGGCCTCCCAGAAGTACCCACTAGTTATGTAAGTGGAATGCTGATAATTGTCTTGCAGGACTGTGGAAAGAGCGGTTTTGAGTGGAGTAGATTAGAATAATGTGATGCAATCTTGAAGTGATAGAGTCCTTATGTCCAGGAAGCTTTGTTTCAAGACCCAAGACCTTAATTGTAGTCGGGCCTGGAGAAAATCCCTAACCCCACATTTCTGGGGGTCTGCTAATGGGAATAACAATATTTACTTTGACACAACAATGAATGTTTGAAAAAACACTGTTCTAAAATACATTTGTGATGGGCTAAGGGGAGGTGGGCAAGGAATAACTGCTTAATTATCTTGGGATTTCCTTTTGGGGTAATGAAAAATCTTTTGGAACTAGTTAGAGATGGTTGTACAACATTGTGAATGTAGTAAATGCCACTGAATTGTTCACTTTCATGTGGATAATTTTATGTTATATAAAATTCCACTGCAATTTAAAAGTATATATATTTGATTCCAGATAGAAGGAGCTCACCCAATGCAAGCATTCTAGCACCTCTGCTGGCTCATGTTTGCAAGGGTCTTTTAATGATTTTGGATGGGAAGACTGCTATTTATAATCATTAATTTTTTTTCCAAAAAAGGCATAAAAGCCTTTGTTGGGAAAAATGCAAGGCTGAAATAGAAGATACGTATACATATTTTGAAGATGTGTTATTATTTTGCAACAATGAGGTTTTTTAACAAAGCAATATAATTTCTTTTGACTGATTTTAAATTTGCAGCAATAGGACTGGGGAACAAATGAGTGAGATACAGCATTATTGCATGGGATCTGAGGCTACCTTCAGTATTCTAATGATACACACAGCCCTTCTGAGCTCCTCCATGTTTCAGAAGCACTCAGTTGAAGGGAATTTGAGCTCAGGAAGAATTCAGTATGACTGAAAATTGATAAAAGAGAGCGAAATCGACTTGCCTTACAAGCCAGGACATAATCACTTTGCTCTAAATCACCCTTTCCTAGGGCTCCACTAGCCTTTTTCATTCTCCAGTTTCCCTCCTTGCTCAAGTCTACTCCCCCTGCCCGCCCCCCCCAAGCCCTTAAGTAAAATTGTTAATCTCCCTCTTGAACCTCTTCCTTATTTCTTGCTTTCATTGTCCTTGCGTGCTTAGATGGAAACATTCCGTATATAAGATGTCATTCCAGGTCAGGACCAGTCAAGGAACCAAATTCTGCAAATACATCATTTGTTTCTAAGCTAATGATGAGGCTCACACCCAGAATACTCCCAGTTGCTGTGTCTCTCTCCAGGTGGAGCCCCAGACTCTCAGGTGCCAGATGATTAAGCCTTGCTTCTAGCAGGGGTTGGAAGCAGCTGCTCCCATATCAAACCTCTTTTTCTCTCAGCCAGTTGCAGCAGAGTCTACATCCAGCTGTGATTTGCAGGGCCCACTGGCAGCTCTCATCTCTACCGACAACCTTTCATCTCGATTCTCTATAAACTTTTCTTAATATCTGCTTGTTAAACCTGACAGAATGGCGTTAGAACAAAGCTAACCTGGCTGCTGAAATGCTGGCAGCATCATCTGTCAGGTCTTTTTGTTTCTTCCTTTGATAAAGTTTTGCTCGGTTATTATTGTGGAGGCCTTGTTGGATGGTTCTGAGGCCTCCAAACAGAAAGGCATCCATCTGTTAGCAGAAGGCTCAAAGGATGAAGGTGGTCCTGGGGCGTATCCTGAGTTGAGTCATGCATTTCTTCCCCCAAATGATTCCCAGTGACTACCAAGCCAGATCTCCCCATCTCAGTTTTTGTTAGTACTTTAAAAATACTAAATACTAAATAAAACTTAAAAAATTCCAAATGCAAGATTTTAGGCAATTATAGTAGATGGTTACAAAGATAAGGTGCTTTCTAGAGGTCTCAGAATAGCTTAACATTAGAGTGAAAATGAGAAGTTAGATCTTCTCATGTAGTCTTTGTGGTATAATATGAAATCACTATCCCTCACTGAAACTCCATTGGTCTTGAATTAATATCATCAGAGCTTATTGTGTTGCCTGGGCAGTTAGAAGTATGAACTTTGCAAACTCATATTGCTGTGAAGAACCCACCCTTTCTCCAGGACCCTTTCTAAGAACAGGACATGACCACTGCTGCCAACTCCAGCTCTAAAGCTTTCTCTTCAGGAATGGCATCTGGCTTTCCATCTGCAGTCTTCAAACAGACCTAGTGAAGATTGGACAAGAACCATGTAACCTGCCCTCTAAAAGTTATGTGGCACAATCCTTGCTAGAAGAGCAGACCCTCAACAAATGCCAATTATCAGTTGATGCAGAAGTATAGTAGATAATACCCAAAGACAAGCCAAATTAGAGTGGCTAGTAGATCAAAAGTGTCCCTCCTTGGGAAGGGCATCAATAATTATTTTGTCTAAGTTGACCTTTAAACTTCTGGAGTAACTCACACCAACACCCCTTTCCCATTCCTACTCCTGGTCAAGAAAGGATGACCTGGTAGAATTGACAAAATCTTCATTAGAGGAGTCTTCTCACATTGCTTTCATAGTCAAGTTTTCCATATTCACTTGTTTTTAACCTACCTGAGGGCAGATACTAGATTTGAAATATTCTTTGTGCTCATACCTATATTCACCCAAAGAAGGTTATTGTCTAGGAAAATCTCAGGGAATGCTGTTGGCCCTACACACCTGGAAGAAGGCATCATTTGGAGCTGAAGACTCAGAGTTATCTTTTTCATCTCTTTAAGGGCTTCTCAATCTATGGTATATACACTTGCAAGGAAGAAAAGACATTCTTTCAAGTCATCACTTTGGGAAAACTTCTGTAGTGTGATATTAGTTAAACTCAATATCAGTTTTAAGTTCAGAAACAAACAAATGAGATGCTTGATTCTCTGCTTCCCTACATTCATTCTGCCCTCTTCACAAGCTATGCCAGGGAGAGAATTCCTGTCTCTAGACTTTTCTCCTTATTAGCTGTGGTTTCTGCCATTAAAAAGTATGCTTAGACATGGAAGACTTCAAGCACTAAATTATGACTCCTGCTCCCTGCTCACTGGCAGCAATTGTGCCAAGGTCCAAAAAAGAGAATCAGGTAGGTGTGTCCTAATAGGAGACAGTGTTCCTCCTCTAATTGCCATAAAAGCTTTTGAAGCCATTGTCTGGAGGATCTAAGAAGATTGATCCTGAAGGTGTGAGCTCAAAGCTGCCAGTCAGAAGCGCAGAGTTGTAATTCTTGGGTTGGCAATGACTCATTGTAGGGCCTGAGGCAAACTCACTCATTTTCTCTGTGTACCGATTTATTCATCTGCAAAACCTAGGGAAATTAACACACAATTTCCTGATGAGGATATTATATGGTTCTGGCATTAATAATCATGGCAAATAAATTTGTTGGAAGGCACCCCCAGAAGTATTACCTGCTTGAAACCACTATGAATTTTAGCAGGCTTCGTTATTCTTATTTTCAAGCCTGGCCTTCCCTCTTTGGAGGTCTTTAAATCTACAGAGAGGACATTCAATTTCCCTTGAAGTTTTGTTCTGATCTCGGTAAGCACAGATGAAATCTTTAGGGCTTTGTCTCATGGTAGTTTTGCAAAGGAGTTCTTCTCACCTACCCTTTAGGACCAGATGCCATGCAGGATGGGAACCAGCTTCTGTGGCGGGACCACTTTGTTTCTGATTCCATCTGTGTAAAAGCCTCCTTGTGGTCTTGGCAGAACTACTGAGTCAACCAAAAAGCATCATAAGAAAATCCTCCTCTGTTGATGCTCTTCTTCCATGCCTGATGAAACAGCCCTTTTAGGGATAAAAGAGTCAAAATGAAAAACGATGTGTCAATAAATGGAAATTAAATGAATGTGTTAGCATTAATTTGTTACATTCTACATGTGCTCCTCTGAAGAAGTAGTGTTTATACTCAGGGACAGCTGCAGGCTTCCAGTATGGTAAAGTAAATATGGGTCCAAGAGAAATGGATCCACCAGATCCCACGTGGCTTCCATCTTGGCTGGATCCTCCTGAGACTTCCATCTCACCTGGCTCCTCCTGCACTTTGCTCACTCAGTTCTCTTTAGGTAGGAACTAATTTCCTTAAGTGTGCCAGTGTCTGGGGGGATTGGCTCTGCTCTCTGTCTTCCATATTTCAGGTCTCTAGAGTCCTGAAGCATATTTCTGTCTCATCTACTCAACACTTCTGTTAAATCTCTGCCACCATGCCTGTCTCTTGAGCTCACCAGATTTCACACTTGTTTGCCAGTGGCTGTGAAGGGAAATGACAGCGGAATTTCTCAGACACGTGGCTCCCATCCAATGTGGAATACTTACGGAGTTGATGGCTCCCAGAGCCGCGTCTTTAACTCAGGTGTCCCCATTTCATTGGGCTCAGCAGATTTCCTACCTCTGTGGTGTATGACATTGTAAAGAGTTCAATCTGGAGACTTATTTTCCCCCTGTTGTGTCCCCATTCCATGTTTAAGCCGAGGAGCCTCCCCATAGGGCTCAGACTGAAAAAGTGCAGATGGAATCAGTGTTGCTTTTAGCAGTGCCCTATGGAACAGTACACCTCCTGCTCAGTGTTCCCTCCACTTCTTTTAAATTGGGAACACATGACCTGGATCCGTGAGCTGACAACCATGCTGTGTGAGCATCAGAGTTTGTAGTTGAGCTGGGGATACGGAAGAAAATAATAGAATGCAGACATTGCATTCTCATTCATTCATTTATGCATTCCTTCATTCAACCAGCAAATAGTTATTAAGCTCCCAATGTTTGTACAGGCCAGTCACTGAGATATGATAGCTGTCATTTATTGAGGGTCTACTGTAGAGTTAGACCTTTGTTCAATGTGAGCCTCTTCCAACCTTCAGAGATAGTACAGTGGTTATCTCCATTGACAGAGGTGTTAGGTAATGCCACACAGCCAGTAAGTGATGGAGCCGGGACTTGCATGCACACAGTCTGACTCAAAGTCCTGGCACTACACTGCTGAATGCAAGGCATTTTGATAAACATTGTGGGAGATACCTGAAGAATTCTTTTTCTCTGGTATTTGATAGTAGAGAGAGCTAACTCTCATTGTGCTGTCACTTAGAGTGGTATAATCTGGGACAACTTACTTAATTTCTCTATTCCTCGGTTTCCTCATCCATAAAATGGGTATGATCATAGATCCTATTTCTTAGGATTATTTTGAGGATTAAATGTGTTAAAACGTGGAAAATGGAACAGTGCTTTGTTAACCCGAGAATTGTTAACTTTTTATCATTGTTTTTATTAACTATTATTCAATATTAATAATTAAGAGTACTTATTGTGTATACCAGACACTGTGTTAATCACTTGTAGTGAACAGGCCACAGAGTCTGTGTCTTTTTTTATAGATTCAGTGGAGTGAAGGTATCCAGCAGTATAACCATAACAGTAAGCAAATGAGAGCTCTGCAAGATAATACTTTTTGCTGCTTGAGACAGGGAATGATATGTTGAATTAACCAATAATTCCATGATAACTCCAAGAACAAAGAAGCGTCTTGCGGCTTGGCCAGAGGAGGAGGTGGTACTTGGCATAGGGGAAGTTGTTGGGGAGCAGTTGAAAGGGATGGGAAATGGAGCTGAGCAGCAGGTAGCTCAGAGTTCCTCAGATTAATTCATGGTCTCCTTCTGGGGACACAGACCACCACCCTCCCATTTTTCTAGTGGGCTCCCCTAAAGGTGTGTTGAGAGCTCATCCGTTCTCTGTTGGAAATAAGGCCAAGGTAGAAGTCACAGGGGCTCCTAGAGCCCTGCTGCCCCTAGAAAGGGGCAACCCCTCCATTTGGCATTGCAAATCAACCCCATTGACTAAAGGAGGACATCAGATGTCTCTGGTCACATGTGTGAACAAGGGGGAAACAATAGGATCTGTTTGGGAGGAAATGGAATCTAAAACTTAAATGCTGAGTTCTAGGAACTGGCCATGTGCAGGATCACAAATGCAAAAACAAAACAGACACACAAAAACAGCAGTCTCCATTCTCAAGGAACTCGAATCCCATCCTTCCTCACTTCCCTCATCCCAGACTGGTATCTACCCCTTGGCCTTAAGGATTGTTTTGCCATGTACATTAGCTTCCCACCACTCCCAACCCAAATTCAATTATTTGAAGACTGAGACTTACATAGTTTCTTTGATTCAGAAAGGAGACATGTTTTAGAGCAGGAGATAGGCATGGGATTTGAAAACTCTGTTTTGAGATCTTGAAACTGATTTATTTTGTTTTACTGGTGCTAAGAGTCCTGGAGATTGACCAAGTTGCCCAGAAATTATGGGGTGAACACTTACTTTATCCCCACAGTGACATGTCCCTATAATTTCTGCAAAAAACTGCTGGAGATCCAGGGCCACTTGAGTCTGAGGCAACACCACCAGCGTGTCCTCCTCGTCTCCTAAATTCCTATTCACCTCTAGAATGGACTCCTTTTAAGACTGCAAAATAATTGGATATACCCCCTTTTCTCGTATAAGAGCAGCGTTTTCCACCTCCCACATCTTTCTTTGTTTGGAGCTGTTCATTCTTGGCAGTGATATTCTTAAACCAGGGAAGAAGGAGGAAATTTCACTGTCGTTGTGAAATCACCTCATTTAGGAGTAATTGGTATTCACACAAGAGATGCACATTTTCATCCACCTAGTAATGAACAAATTAACAAGACACCTACTGAGTTGTGTTAACAAAATTACCAAATGTAAAAGGAACTAATTACTATCCACTTCATCCCGACAAACTCAAAAACTGCATTCATAATGGGCTTTGTGGCTGACTTGATGACGACTGTGGAGAAAGGAAAGGAACAGGTGCCTTGCCATCAAAGCCACTATCCTCAGTGATTGTTTTGGAAGCAGTTCTGGCCTTTTAAGGAAGGCTGAGATAGCTTCAAGAAGGCTTTTCTTCCTTGTTGGTGAAAATGTCCACAACACTCATGTTCTCTTTTCAAAGATACCATATTGTTATCCATGAAACAGCAACCAAAGCATATCAACCTGAATTTTAGAAATGGTACTCTTTTGTGAAGAGATTTAAGTAACAAACTGCCTCTGTGATTATGGGGTCAGCTAATCAAACTAACAAGGGGTCCCTGGCTCAATGCCTCAGAGCATTTAGGCTTGGGAAGAGTTTTGATAAAAATGAAAGCAGGGTTATAATATGAATACTGGAATTTTGGGGTTTACTCACATCTAATATTTCTTTTTTGAGGATGTTTGTAATAGGCTGGTCGGTGGCAGTTTTTCAGACTAGACAATTGTTTGGCAGCACCTTCCTGAATTAAATCTAATTGTATATGTTAAATATATTCCTTTGAATTTATAATAGAGCTCCAGAGGCTTTTGAGGTGATTTTTAGGCAATTTTGTTTAAACTAAATTCTTTATATCTCAGTAATTCAAGTGGGAAATAAAAGAAAAAAAAAAGGTTCTTTCAGAGTGTCTGGCAAGGTAGAAGAATAAAAGAGGCCTTTAGGCACTTCATTCATTCAATCAGTACGTATTATTAATCAGCTACTACGTGCCAATTAATGTTCTAAATGTTGTGGCTCAAACAAGAAACAAAACGAGTCAAGTCTCTACGTTCAGTAAGTATGAATTCTAGGCAGTTAGAAAACAAACAAACAAGGAAACATTAAAAATGATGATTTTGGAGAATGACAAGTTGTATGAAGGAAAGGAAATGGGGATTTGATGAATAATGAGGTAGGGACAGCATGACATAGTGGTCAGGGAAGGATTGGAGCTGTGTTTTTCTAGTTAATTCCGTTTTTGCTAGGCTAGATTTCATATGGGAACCCATTTGAAAAGCCAATTTCCAACTTCTTTACCAACCATAGATTCTTTGATTAGATTTTCAGCAGTTAGTTATATTTTCATTCCTCAGGTACATATAGTAAGGTGCTATTGGTCGTCTCTCATTTCTGCCCTATGTAGTGAATTTCCCTCCACTGTGAGAGGGGAGAGTGTTCTCCATTTGCCTCAAGGAAATCACTGTGATTATGTTATAGAGGGTACCTCTGTTTTGCTAACTGGCAACATAGTGAGTGGTTCTCAGAATTAAAGCAAACATATCTGAGTAGTTGGCTTAGAGTGAGTGTAGGTGGAAAGAGGGTCTGGAATTCTAGGAAAGAAATCTCTCAATCAGAGTCCCTACCACAGATGAACATATGTTTCAGGTAAGACTATAGGAGCACTGAGGCCTTATGTTCTGAGAATAGGGGCTCAGTGAAGGTTTGTTGGATGTATTAGTAAATGAATGACTGAATGAATAAGTTGAGTAAATATACAGTTTTTGGAAACTATCTCAGTCATTGGGAGTCGGGAGAAACAACAACAATAATACACATACACACAGCTCATACTAATTATTTTCCCAAACCATGGCTGTAAAAGGACTCTGAGGGCCTTCTCTGTATTGGTCTGACATAGAGGGCTTTATATTAACATGTTAAAATTTGTATATCAACATTTAAAATTTTTTAATTTAACATTTAAAAATGTTTTTGATTTGCCATTCATGTTTTTAATTTAGCATTTTATAATTTTTAGATTAAAACTTTTCTTTTCTCAAGTTGTATTTGAAATTTTAGTCCAAGACTTTTAAATTCTACTCTTGTGAATATGTAAATTCTCTTCTCTTTTCTTTTATAACTGAGGCCATTTCAAAGAAAAGACAAATATGGGCACATTTCATTTTCTTCTTGGTGAAGCATAAAGATGAAAATAGGAGACTGTGGTTATCATCAAATTTACAGAACCCACTTAGGAAATTGGTGGGAAAGAGCAATTTGACCAGGATCTAAAGAAATGGTTGGGTGACTTTGGACAAGGTAATTAACCTCCCTGAAATGCAGTTTTTAAAAAATAGGGGTTGCTTTATATCAATTTGCAAAGTATAGTCCATTAAGAATTTCAAGGAAAGGAAAAGGATTTCATGATGGAAAATACTACATCATTATAGTTTCTTCCTGGAAGTTCATGATCACATTGGTGAAAAAGACTGAAAAGTCTTGTAATAAAGAAAACTACTTAACTTTGTCTAAAAGAACATTTCCAATTCTTTTTCTTTTGTTAAATGTTGGCATATTATGGAACTGTTTTTCCAAAAAAACATGCTTATAGGATGCTGATGAAGAATCTCTAATTGTACACACAAACACTCACACGCACAAACACCCGCATCTCTTTTCTTTTTTTTTTTTTTTGATTTTTTTTTTTTAATCTCCATTTTATTGAGATATATTCACATACCACGCAGTCATACAAAACAAATCGTACTTTCGATTGTTTACAGTTCCATTACATAGTGGTACATTCATCACCCAAATCAATCCCTGACACCTTCATTAGCACACACACAAAAATAACAAGAATAATAATTAGAGTGAAAAAGAGCAATTGAAGTAAAAAAGAACACTGGGTACCTTTGTCTGTTTGTTTCCTTCCCCTATTTTTCTACTCATCCATCCATAAACTAGACAAAGTGGAGTGTGGTCCTTATGGCTTTCCCAATCCCATTGTCACTCCTCATAAGCTACATTTTTATACAACTGTCTTCGAGATTCATGGGTTCTGGGTTGCAGTTTGATAGTTTCAGGTATCCACCACCAGCTACCCCAATTCTTTAGAACCTAAAAAGGGTTGTCTAAAGTGTGCATAAGAGTGCCCACCAGAGTGACCTCTCGGCTCCTTTTGGAATCTCTCTGCCACTGAAGCTTATTTCATTTCCTTTCACATCCCCCTTTTGGTCAAGAAGATGTTCTCCGTCCCACGATGCCAGGTCTACATTCCTCCCCGGGAGTCATATTCCACGTTGACAGGGAGATTCACTCCCCTGGGTGTCTGATCCCACGTAGGGGGGAGGGCAGTGATTTCACCTTTCAAGTTGGCTTAGCTAGAGAGACAGGGCCACATCTGAGCAACAAAGAGGCATTCGGGAGGAGGCTCTTAGGCACAACCATAGGGAGGCCTAGCCTCTCCTTTGCAGCAACCGTCTTCCCAAGGGTAAAACCTGTGGTAGAGGGCTCAACCCATCAAACCACCAGTCCCCTATGTCTGTGGTCATGTTAGCAACCATGGAGGTGGGGTAGGCCAATACCCCTGCATTCTCCACAGGCTCCTCAAGGGGGCACTACATCTTTTTTTTTTTCCTTGTTTTTCTTTCTTTTTTTTTTTTTTTTTTTAACTTTCCCTTCTTTTTTAAATCAACTGTATGAAAAAAAACTTAAAAAGAAAACAAACATACAATAAAAGAACATTTCAAAGAGACCATAACAAGGGAGTAAGAAAAAGACAACTAACCTAAGATAACTGCTTAACTTCCAACATGTTCCTACTTTACCCCAAGAAAGTTACCTAATATAGCAACATTTCTGTGAACTTGCTCCTACTATATCCATCAGAAATTAACAGACCATAGTCATTCCTGGGCATCCCCAGAACGTTAAATAGCTTATCTGTTCTTCTTGGATTATTGTTCCCCCTTCCTTAATTGCTCTCTATTGCTAGTTCCCCTACATTCTACATTATAAACCATTTGTTTTACATTTTTCAAAGTTCACATTAGTGGTAGCATATAATATTTCTCTTTTTGTGCTTGGCTTATTTCTCTATTGTTTTTTTGTTCTCTATGTCATTTATTTCTGCTTTAATCCTTGTTATTTCTTTTCTTCTACTTGGTTTAGGATTGGTTTGCTGTTCATTTTCTAGCTTCTTCAGTTGATCCATTAGTTCTTTGATTTTGGCTCTTTCTTCCTTTTTAATATATGCATTTAGTGCTATAAATTTCCCCCTTAGCACTGCTTTTGCTGCATCCCATAAGTTTTGGTATGTTGTGTTCTCATTTTCGTTCGTCTCTATATATTTAGCAATTTCTCTTGCTATTTCTTCTTTAACCCACTGATTGTTTAGGAGTGTGTTGTTTAACCTCCAGGTGTTTGTGAATTTTCTAAGTCTCTGATGGTTATTGACTTCTAATTGTATTCCATTGTGGTCAGAGAATGTGCTTTGAATAATTTCAATCTTTTTAAATTTATTGAGGCTTGTTTTATGTCCCAGCATATGATCTATTCTGGAGAAAGTTCCATGAGCACTAGAAAAGTATGTGTATCCTGGTGATTTGGGAGGTAATGTCCTGTATATGTCTGTTAAATCTAATTCATTTATCAGATTGTTTAGGTTTTCAATTTCCTTATTGGTCTTCTGTCTGGTTGATCTATCTATAGGATAGAGTGCTGTGTTGAAGTCTCCCACAATTATTGTGGAAACATCAATTGCTTCCTTTAGTTTTGCCAGTGTTTCTCTCATGTATTTTGTGGCACCTTGATTGGGTGCATAGACATTTACGATTGTTATTTCTTCTTGCTGAATTGCCCCTTTTATTAGTATGTAGTGGCCTTCTTTGTCTCTCAAAACATCCCTGCATTTGAAGTCTATTTTATCTGAGATTAATATTGCTACACCTGCTTTCTTTTGGCTGTAGCTTGCATGAAATATTTTTTTCCATCCTTTCACTTTCAGTTTCTTTGTGTCCCTGTGTCTAAGATGAGTCTCTTGTATGCAACATATTGATGGTTCATTTTTTTTGAACCATTCTGCGAATCTCTATCTTTTAATTGGGGAGTTTAATCCATTTACATTCAACGTTATAACCGTGAAGGCATTTCTTGAATCAGCCATCTTATCCTTTGGTTTATGTTTGTCATATTTTTCCCCTCTGTCTATTAATATCCTTTATTGTACCCATACCGAATCTCTTTAGTACTGAACCTTTCTCCAAGTCTCTCTGTCCTTTCTTTGTTTCTCTGTCTGTAGGGCTCCCTTGAGTATCTCCAGTAGGGCAGGTCTCTTGTTAGCAAATTCTCTCAGCATTTGTTTGTCTGTGAAAAATTTAAGCTCTCCCTCAAATTTGAAGGAGAGCTTTGCTGGATAAAGTATTCTTGGCTGGAAATTTTTCTCACTCAGAATTTTAAATATATTGTGCCACTGCCTTCTCGCCTCCATGGTGGCTGCTGAGTAGTCCCTACTTAGTCTTATGCTGTTTCCTTTGTATGTGGTGAATTGCTTTTCTCTTGCTGCTTTCAGAACTTGCTCCTTCTCTTCTGTGTTTGACAGTGTGATCAGTATATGTCTCGGAGTGGGTTTATTTGGATTTATTCTATTTGGGGTTCGCTGAGCATTTATGATTTGTGTATTTATGTTGTTTAGAAGATTTGGGAAGTTTTCCCCAACAATTTCTTTGAATACTCTTCCTTGACCTTTACCCTTTTCTTCCCCTTCTGGGACACCAATGAGTCTTATATTTGGACGTTTCATATTATCTATCATATCCCTGAGGTCCATTTCGATTTTTTCAATTTTTTTCCCCATTCTTTCTTTTATGCTTTCATTTTCCATTCTGTCATCTTCCAGGTCACTGATTCGTTGTTCAACTTCCTCTAGTCTTGTACTATGAGTGTCCAGAATCTTTTTAATTTGGTCAACAGTTTCTTTAATTTCCGTAAGATCATCCATTTTTTTATTTAGTCTTGCAATGTCTTCTTTATGCTCTTCTAGGGTCTTCTTGATTTCCTTTGTCTCCTGTACTATGGTCTCATTGTTCATCTTTAGTTCTTTGAGTAGCTGCTCTAGGTGCTGTGTCTCTTCTGGTCTTTTGATTTGGGTGCTTGGGCTTGGGTTATCCATATCGTCTGTTTTTTTCGTATGCTTTATAATTTTCTGTTGTTTTTGGCCTCGTGGCATTTGCTGAACTTGATAGGGTTCTTTTAGGATTTGTAGACCAATTGAAGTCCTTATCTCTAATTTATCAGATCTACAGCTTTGTGTAGCACACTTTCTCTAACTAACCAGCAGGTGGCGTCCACGAGCCACCTATTCTCCACAAGCCAGTTCTCCCCTGCTTAGCCTTTTTGGTGAGTGGGGGAGTGAGTCTTGTGGGGTCCAATTGGTGTACCAAGCTTGCGTGTGTAGTTGGTGTTGCCTGCCCTGTATATGGGGCGTGTTTCTGGGCAGTCAGGGAGGAGGGGGTGGCTCTAACAATCAAATCTCCCTGGTGATCCTAGAGTTTTAAAGCTGCTGCAATAGTCTAATCCTTCAGTTCAGTCCTGCCACAGTTTGTCTCTGCCACTGATCCACAAGTCCTTGGTTTTGGTGTATGGCTCCTGAGACTTGCAAGTGGGCCCCTCTTCCAGGCCGCCGCATCTCTTTTCCAAGTAGAATGTCAATTTCCACCCGATTTTGCACACTTCCCTGAACCACAGTGACTGAAGATCACTCTAATTTTAATTTACCTCTTTTTAAAAGGCCGGTTGTAAGAGAAACTATTACATTTCTGACTTTTAGCAAGAGTCACAGCTTCTTAATGTTCTCAAAACCGGTATCCCCCCCAAAAAAAACAGGTTTGTGTGTAAGTCACAGACATTGGGCCTCTATTTGCATATATATGTATGTGTGTGTATATATATATGTATGTATGTGTATACATATATGAACGTATATGTAAGAGAGGGAGAGAGAGTTGATTTAAGTCTAAGGAATGTGAATGAATAAGAGCCAGTTGCTTATATGTAGAGTCCAACTAATGATGGCACATTGGCCAGCTTTTCAAGACTTCCCTGAATTTTGTTGGCTTTGTCATCTGTATAGGAATCCCTTTCTCTTTCTCCTTCATCCCCGTCTGACTTGGTCACCACTGCGTTCTCAGTTGCAAACACACTTCCTGGCACAGAGTTAATAGATGTTAAATAAAAATTTTGCAGAATAAAGGAGTGCGGGTGGTGAGGAAGAAAGAATAGAAGGAAAGAAGGAAGGAAAGAAAGAATGAGGAAAGATTAAAGAAGACCTGGCCTCTTATATTCTCTAATATTGTAGTCTCCGTGGCTGCTGATTTTCAGAATAGCGTCTCCAATTTACATTGTTCTATGGTATACCCTGGATAGTTTTTGCCATCACCCTAGTGAATGCTTGTTTTACTTCCAGTTATCCTATAGCAGCTGCTTTTTTAGCTGGTGGTAGCCATTTGTCACCAGAGAAACTTTGGGAGTAGCAAAAGGCCAATGAATAATATGCTTGTACTTTTGGAAAGATTCTGCTCCAAAATCGCAATTGTTGGAAATTTTATTCTATCATTTGGCTTGAAGCACAACGTGTAGTTGTCACAAGGGGACATTTGCTCTGGGGGTGAATGTGACATTGATAGGATCTAATTTCACACCCAATACAACAGGCTGAAGAGCATCACTAGTTTGTAAGCCTTGAGTTTTGTCTGCTGCTTGGTGCCTTTTTGTTGCCAGACTCTATTTCCTAGTCTGTCCTGCCAAAACTGGCAGGCTAGCAGCTTTTTTTTTTTTTTAATTCGGCAGAGGAAAGAATATTCTGTAGCATATGATTAGAGATGAAAAAAAAATGAAAGTACTAAAATGCCTTTATTCAAATGCAGGGACTATAGGAGATTGGCAAGAAGATAACTGTGTACTCGGAGTGAAGGAGGTTATGACTACATTTAAATAAACAAAATCTGCTGGAATTGTGTTTATTGCTAAGATGACATCCTTAAAAGATAAATACCAGAGAGCGATTGGAGGATACAGCCAAAAAAAAAGAGAGAGAGGAGAGATATGAAGAGGTAGCATCTATATTGAAATATTTTCACTAATATGAATGTTGAATGCAGTACCTCCTAGGTGCTTAGCATTGAGTTAAGCACTAAGTTGAACTTTGGCTTACAAAATGGCAGCACTTAAAAGCTATTTAAAAGCTATATGACTCATTACCTGCTTTCAATGTGCTTCCAGTTTTGTAGGAGATGAAACATTCCTCAAAAAATGTCTAGCAGACTATTTCACATATTTAAAATTGCTTGGATTTGTTTGTATATCAAATATGTCAATTGCTGGGCTCCCTTGAGTATACAAAGGTGCAAAGAATAAATATGGTTTCAATCCTGATGAATTTGATAAATTACCAGAAAAGTCACAGACAACTCATACAAAAGCTGTATAAGAAGGCTACATTTACCAAACGAACAGTACTGATAAATCCTTCTTTCCTTCCTTCCTCCCTCCCTCCCTCCCTCCCTTCCTTCCTTCCTTCCTTTTTCTTGGAGGCCAGAAAGTCTGCTTAGAAGAAATACGTACAAGAATCAATGCATGAAAATCGATTTGTGCAATAAATTGTAAATATGAGTGAGATGCATTGCAAACGTTCAGAACATAATGGGAAACAAAATCAACAGTAAAACTGCAAGAATGACTGCCAAGATGGGTGCAAAAAGAATGGACACATCTTTTGTCAAATATTTTATCTATTGTCCCTCTATCCTTAATGTATAATTAAATACAGCTCTCTACTGTGAATGTCAGGGGGGCTGTTTCTATCAAAATCAACACAACACCAATGGAGCTTTTATTAAGATTCTCATATTCCCAATACAGAGCTAGCAGGGCCATTATATTTATTGGACAACAATTGGTGCAATGCCAGGGCCTACACATTTTTCAAATACCTAAGAAAAAAGGGTTTGCAATCTGAGAAGCTGATGCATTCACATAAAAAATAACTAAACTGCCATCAGAATTGAATGCATGTAAAGTTAGTGTAACTGAAAGTATGTGGAGGAGCTATGAAGGAATTATGAATTCATAGTGTTGCAGACATTTTCAACAGTGGCTAGATAACCTTGAAGAATCCAAGGAAATAAAAAAGGTGAGATATCAGTAATTATTGAATATATTAGGCACAGTGTGTGTGGGGGACCCAGGCTTATTTTAAAAGATTCTAGACTGATATATACATAGTTCATATATAACAAAATTTAATCCTCATAACAGTCCTCTGAGGCATATATAATTATCTCTAATTTTTAGAGGTTATAAACTAGAAAAAGATTCTAAAAAGATTCTCTTTTACTGAGTATATGTTTTTAAAGCTTTTCCTGATATTCCTTCATTGCAGTTAATTTGTTACAACAGCATCACTTTTTTTTAGTTTTAAAATGGAAAATTTTAGATAGAAGAATTACAAGTTACACCACAAGAGAAGAAATTTAGATTCTTAAGTATTAGAAGGAGGCGGGCACATTTTTGTTAAATAAAATAGTCATATTTCTCTTAAAACTAATGAAAGAAAATAAAAGGTGTCTAGGATAAAAAAATGTTTCAAATTATTTTTAGTTAAAGAAAAATATCTAAATAAAATTTTTAAAAGGGCAGATTAAAAGAAAGATAGATATTTAAAATATGTGAGGGAAAGATACAAGGACTGAATGAAATAATTTTAATGAAATTGGATTAAATGCTACTACTAAGGTAAAAGAAATTTCTTAAGAAACTACATTCCTAAAGTCAAACAAGAAAGGTCATGGCAATACAATGAATATAAAATGGCAAAAATCCTGGATAATCTTTTTTTAAACGAGAAATGCAGATAAGAAAGTCTACAATTAGAAATTAATGAAGACCTTTTGGGAAAACAGAAAAAAATGCAACTGACAAAAAATACTCAGCCAAGTTTTGAAATATGGAAAGTTAATAGATAACATGTATTACTGATATTCTCACAAGCATTGAGGTCTAACAATTTAGTAGGCTGAACCCTTGATTGTGGGCTTGCCCTTAGGAAGCTTGTTACCTTGTACTGCAAAGGAGAGGCTAAGCCTACTTATAATTGTGCCTAAGAGTCTCCCCCAGAGTACCTCTTTTGTTGCTCAGATGTGGCCCTCCCTCTGTAAGCCCATTCGGCAGATGAACTCACTGCCCTCCCCTCTATGTAGGACATGACTCCCAGGGGTGTAAATCTCCCTGGCAATGCAGGATATGACTCCCAGGGATGAGCCTGGACACAGCATGGTGGGATTGAGAAAATCTTCTTGACCAAAAAGGGGAAGCAAAGTGAAACAAAATAAAGTTATAGTGGCTGGGAGATCTCAATTGGAGTCAAGAGGTCACTCTGGAGGGTATTCTTATGTGCTATATAGGTGTCCCTTTTTAGGTTTTAGTGTATTGAAATAGCTAGAAGGAAATACCTGAAACTGTCCAACTGCAACTCAGTAGCCCTGATTCTTGAAGATGATTGTATAACTATGTAATTTACATGGTGCGATGGCGTGATTATGAAAACCTTGTGGCTCACATTCCCTTTATCCAGGGTATGCATGGTTGTAGAAAAATGGGACAAAAACAAAATGAAAAATAGGGTGGAATGGGGGGATGGAATGATTTGGATGTTCTTTTTTACTTTTAATTTTCATTATTTTTGGAATAATGAAAACATTCAAAAATTGATTGTGGTGATGAATGCTCAACTATATGATGGTACTGTCAACAGTTGATTGTACTCCATGGATGATTGTACGGTATGTGACTGTATCTCAATAAAACTGAATTTAAAAAAAAGAAAAAAATCACATCTCCAAGGGTAAAGGGGAATTAGCTATTACTTACAGAACTACTTTATAATTCTGAAATGCACCAGAAGATTGGAAATGCTCTGAGTGAGGAGTGCAGAATAGTGATTTCCAAAAGAGCTGTATTAATCCTTGTCTTGTCCAAGAGATATGATACCAGTGCTTGGTAAAATGAAGAGATGATGACATGCATGTCCAACCAGGTGCAGATACTTTAGGAGTCAGCATGATTGAACTACTCTCTGGAAGTAGAGTCCTTGTTAAGGACTATAGTGATTAACTTTTGCAGGCCTGTAGGGTCTTATGATTAACAACAACAACAACAACAACAACGATAAAGATAATAGTCAACATTTATTGACTGTTTACTGTGTGCCAGCCACTGTTCTAAGCACTCTTCCTCTATAAATTTATTTAATGCTTTCAACAGTCCCATGAGGCATATACCATTTTATCTCTAGTTTACAGATAAGGAAACTGAGGCAGAGAGGTTAAGAAACAATTAAGGTTAATTGTTGGTGGCAGTGAAACAAGTATTTACTAAGCACCACTAAACAGTGCAAAAGAGTTTGTTCCCTTATTCAGCAACTAGCGCTCATCTTGTTTATGTTGACGTCATGCTTAGTAATGAGCAGATCCTGGTGTGAACAAAGGGGACGTAATATCTGCTCTCGTGAGACTTGGATCCAGCTTCCACATATTAGGGTTAGAGCCACCAGGGCCTAATGCCAGCAGCACACTGGTTGGAGTGTGTCCCTTCCATACTATAGGCACAAGGAGGGTTCTTTATAGGTCAGTTCACTAAGCCCTGGTTGATAGACGGCCATTGCTGATCTCTAGGTTTAAGCATTCTTCAATGGCAATCAAGAATTTCAAGACCAGAAAATTAAAGTGAGATCCAAGACTCTGATGTTACTATCTAATTTCCTTATGGATCTTGAAGGCACACTAGAAGGAGCCCATCAGGGGTATGGTATACGGAATGACTGGCTTGGAGTCAGACTGTCTAGGGTTGAACTCCAGCTCTGCCATGTACTAACCAGAAGACTTTGAACAAGTTATTAAACCTCTCTGTAAAAGAAGGAATAGACTAGGTGTCATCTTCAATAGTTGTGATGAAAATTAAATGAGGTGTTGCAGGTACAGGGCAAGTGTTGCCTGAATGTTTAGCGATGGCACTTAATGCTGCTGAGGATGATGATGAGACAGCAAGACCAGGGTGTATGGGATGGTGTAGTTTGTCTCTTGTTGGCACAAACATTCCGTCTCTTCTTGCTTTCCCAAAGTCAATTGTTTGATACTCAGGGCTTCCATCCTGTGTGACTTTTAGCCTGTTCTAGTCCATTGTGCCTGTTGTCTGCCAGGAAAGGTAATAACAAGTTAAAAAGCAAAAGGAATCACTATTACCCATCAAGTCTACCCTGGCTTGGTCACTGCTCTGGGTCCTAATCTTACATTTAAACATATTTAATCCTCTCAACAACCTACCAGGGAACAAAGATTCACACATTTAAGAATGTTTCTCAGCTAGAAATATATGAGAGCAAGATTTTGAAGTCTTGTCTGTCTTACTCGAAGTCCATGTGTTTTCACTTTACTCTGCAGTAGAATGCTGAAAAGATGTAACTGACCAAAATAATTTATTAAGTGAGGAGCTGGTGTTACATCTGCTAAATCAGGTTATAAACTGTACTGGCCCTCTGCAGGGACAGTGACACAGTTGTGAATACATGAGATGAGTGGATATGTAAAATTTTTATACATGCAAAATTATCTTTTTCACCTTTCCTTTTATATGCAGTCCCCTTTTGAAGATTACATTAAATTTAAAAGTCTGGTACACTGCTTATTAACTGTTAATGAGGTTGTCCTTAAGGTGCCAGGCTTCCACTTTCTTTAGTTTAGTTATATATATCCTTGCTCCCTCTATGAAAAAGCTTCATGTTGAGTATCTTATTCCCCAATTAGTGCAGGATCCTACTCTGGTGAAAATTAAATATATTGAAGGTACGGAACAAGTATAGCATGAATGTTCATTATGGTGATAATACTGCTGATGATGGGGAAGATGATGTTGACAATGGTAACAACTGAGGAGTTGCTGGGAATTAATTGTAAATTTCATTCCCTGATATATTCACGTGGAATATATCCATATATACCCATGAAATATGGTGGCAGAGTCAACCCACAACAGAAATCAGTGCTTTCTATGGGTCTTATCTAGGTAGCAAGGTCATGGCAGGGTAGAAAGCTATGAGATTTATTCTTGGGGTATAAAGGTAAAGCCATTCAGAGGAAGCCATATGGACTGACAAGAAAAGGCCCCATAACAAAATTATTAATAATAACACAACAACAACTGTGTTCTGTGTGTGCATGTGTTCTAGAAAGATGTATGCAAATGTAAACAAAACACATTAATTTATTTTCTCTAAAGTATAAACAAACATTGCCTTGTTTGGCAGAAACTGCAAAATGCATATTGCTCCCTTTGGCTTCTTTCTTTGCTACAATAGAAGTATGTTTTGTATTAAATCCATTGTTACTAGGAAATTAATCCCAAAATATGCCATTGTGGCTTTCCATATATTAAAAATCTTTATTTCATATGAAATATGCAGCCTCAGCTGAATACATCAGCTGCTAGAAATTAAAAAAATAAAAGGATAAAGTTTGTCCTTAAAGTTGAATGCAAGGGACATGCAAGAAGATGCTGGAAACGGAGGATTCTTTGAGCACCATAGGTTGCTAGACAGCTGTTGGTCAACTAGGGGGATCAAACCAGTGGGTTTCTAGGAGTCATACAATACGGTATCACATCAGGGGTAGTTTGCTAAGGAAGTGTCTTCGTTTTCTAGGGCTCCCTAACAAAGTAACACGAACTGGGTAGGTTAACACAACAGAAATTTTTTCTCACAGTTCCAGAGGCCGGAAGTTCAAAATTGAGGTGTCAGCAGGACCAGAGTTCCTCTGCAGCTCTAAGGGAAAACCCTTCCCTGACTCTTCCAGCTTCTGGTTTCCCTTGGCTTGTGACAGTGTAACTCCAGTCTCTGCTTCTGCCTTCCCACGATGTTCTCTCTTTGTGTCTCTGTGTCACTGTGACTTTTCCTATATGCCAGTGACTGGATTTAGGGACCACCCTAATCCAGTATGACCTCATCTTAGCTTACATCTTAATTACATCTGCAAAGACTCTCTTTCCAAGGGGCTTTTACATATCTTTTTGGGGAATACAATTCATCCCACAGTAGGAAGGAATTGTAACATTATAGAAAGAAGAAAAAAGGGGACTCGGTTGGCACCTGCTGAAGTATCTAAAAATAAATCCTCTCGGACACACCAATATTTTTCGTTATTGAAAAAATAACTGAATTAGCAGCTGAAGGTAGTGTGGGTGACACAATGCTCCTGACTTAGCCCAACACTGGATGAAGTGTTTTACAGGAACGGAAGTAGTCATTGGTCAGAAGGTGCCAAGGCCATGGCTGCTGAATGGCCTCAGTGACAGGAGAGAATTCAGTGAAGAAGAAAGCAAGGACCCTGAGAGGGAACACAGTAAATGTCCGTGCCTTCCTTGGAGCAAAGTTCTAGGCTCTTTCAGTCCTTTGAGTGAATGGGCCATGACATACTTTATATTAACTTCAAATCTGAATGCTATTAAGAGCCTCAGCCTGAGGGGTTCCCCAGACAGGGTTTAAAGAGAAGTATTTTTTAACACTTCTCTAGTAGAACAGAGAGGCTGCCCTTGATAGCTGTTGTCTAGGGAAATGTTGGCCCTGGGATGGTTAGTTTTTTGTGTCAACCTGAAAAGGCTATAGTTCCCAGTTATTCAATCAGACACTAATCTAGGTGTCGCTATGAAGGTATTTTGTAGATGTGATTAACATCTGCAATCAGCTGACTTTAAAGATAAGGAAATTATCCTTGATAATGGGGTGGGTCTCAACAAATGAATCAAAAGATGTTAAAAGCAAAACTGAAGTATCCCTGAAGAAGAAACCTGTCTCAAGACTTCAGTATCAGCTCCTGGACTGTACTACAGTCTTTGGACTTTCTGCTTCCACAAGATTATTCCTTGGAATAATTAGCTAGCTAGCTCACTCTCTCGCGTGCTCACTCCCTCCCTCCCTCTCTCCCTCCTTCCCTCTCTCCTTCTTTCCCTCCCTCCCTCTCTCTCTAATTCTGCCTGTGTATCTAATCTCTCTCTCTCTCTCTCTCTCTCTCTCTCTCTCTCTCTCTCTCTATATATATATATATATATATATATATATATATATATATATCCTACTAGTTCTGTTTCTCTGGAGAATTCTGTGACACAGGCCCAAATGCCCAAATTTTTATAATTGAGAAATTGCAGTTCATTTGGCCTGAATTGGTAACATTGGCTAGTTGAGCTTATAGAGTTCTGAAGATACATTTCATCCTTTCCCCACACAAGAAATGTAAGTTTCATGAGGACAGGACTTTGTTTTTTCTCACTTTAGTATCCCTAGTTCTGAAAATAGTATCTGGCCTAAAGTAGGGGTTCAACAAGGTTGGTTGACAGAATCACTCATTATCACAAGTGTCGATTGAATGCTTATTATGTATGTGGTGCTGAGTATGTGCCATTTTCCTTTTCTGTATGACAAGGGCAGAGTGAGAAAGAAGTATGGAAAATAAACTTGATGTGGTAATAATACCTTCCTAGGCTGGCATGCAGGACTTTCTGCCTGCTTTTCTCCAGTGGACAGTGAGTAGGATAAAAACCCTTCTGCCAACACACTTTGATGATCTGGGGACATAACCCCTTGTGTGGCAGGGTCTGTTAAGTAAGGTTGCTGAATCTTGTTTAGGAAATTTAACCTGATAAAATTACTAATGGTTAGAGCCTTAGTTCTGCTCATTGCTATGGATTCTATGCACATCCCTAAAGTTCAGTGATGGGAAAACAGGAGCTTTAGTGACTCAAAACTCGAAATTGATGGGCCTTAGAAATAATGGTGGACCGGATAACACACAGCTAAAGTGATTGGAAATTGTGCAACAGGGTAAATAATCTGAATAGACCTGGGGGCCCAAGAAGGATTTCAGAAGTTGTGGTTGCAGACATCTTCCAAATGAAAGACAAGAGAAACCCATCTCTGACACTGAAGATCTGGAAAATAGGAAGCTCAGGGAACAGTGAAAATGAGATAGTATCCTGGTAAGAGCAGAACAAGACGCTAGATATTTTTTACCTACCAACTGCTGTGAGGCCTTAGTTGTTTGCTTGCTTTCCAACAGAAACATTTGTCAAATGATAAAAGCTCTAAAGAAAATACTATACTCCTGGGTACTACATTAATTATGGCCTAATAGGAATATAGTATCAATAGCATACCGGAGAGAAATCAGATTGCAAACATCGGAATTCCATTGTTCAAGCATCTTCAGACAGTATCCCAGCATTGGCAAAACTCTGAGTTTTGGTTAGAATTAAGAGAAAAAACAAAAAACAAAACAGAAGGAGGCATCCTTTTGGAGGCAGCCCTGTTATGATTCTAATTTGATTCATCTTTACCACTTTTCATATGAGCCCTTTTGAAGGAGCTTGCCAATGCCAATTAATTAATTCTCACATCTAGCCCCTACAGTTAGTAATGCAGCCCTTGAAACCTCAGGTTGATTGAGGAATCCAGTAGAAATGCCTCTTATTACCTGGGAGAGAAGCTTTTCTATTACCATCTCCCTAAGAACGTGTTTGGAAAAGATCAAGAAATCCCCAAAGCAAAATAGTCATCTTGGAAGAAAAAGTCAATAATATTCTTGTCATTATATTTAAAATTGTGGGATAATGAGTTTAGGACATAATTTTTAAACACTTCAGAACTCTCCTTCTGTTCTTGATAAACTCATCTATGCATCTCTTTTTTATATTAGCTTTGCCTCTCCTGATCACTTATTTACATGTCTTTGACCAAAAAGAAAAAATAAAAACCAAGTCCCATAATTTAATATATTCTGTTGTTTGGCCCCTTCTGATGCCAGAGGGTTAAAACCTGGACTTAACTTCTTGGAGAAGGAAAAGTTGCATTCACTGGGCTGAGCTCCAGAGAGGATATTTTTTTTCTTTCTGTGGCCATGTGTGCTTTGTCCATCTACAGGATTTTAGACCCAAGTAAGTAAACATGGTTTGGAATAATTTATATGGAGCATGTTTAGTAAATGACTGAAATGTACTCCAGATTGTAGAGATTTCTCAGGAAGAGAAATCTCTGCCTGCAGTCTTTCCAGTGAGCAATGGGTAGTGGGGGGAACCCTTCTGCCATCACACCCTCTCCTGCTCTGGGGTCCAAATGCCCAGTGTGCTGGGGTCCACCAAACAAGGTCACTGAATGTAACCTAGGAAAGTTAACCTGAAAGCCTGATTTCATTCTTCATTAGAATCTTAATGCCCCAACCCATGGGCATTGCAAGTTCTTGACCAGGTGGGGATGACTGATTTATGTTGGACACTTTTTTTTCTCACAAAGTGGTGGCATTTGGAAAGGTCAGATGCTCTCAATAAGTCTTAGAAATCACTGCAGCCCAGAATATTACTTCCCAAGAGTTACTTTCTTGTCTTTCTTGGAGAAAATAATCCTCCTCTTTTTGTGTCTGTTTCTGTCTTCTCTCTCCCCCTTCCCCCACTCCTTCCATTTCCCCTCCCTCCTCCTCCCTCTCTCTCTCCCTTTTCCTACCCCCCATTACGTAGACCCCAATTTTGAGATTAATTCCTGACCACATTTGAGGTTGAGAGCCAAGCAAACCTGCATTAGAAGCCAGTGTTTTTGGTTTTCGTTACCTCTTTCCAACCTCAGTGATTATTTCAAAGACTCCAGCTCTGAGTTTCTCTGCCTCTGAATCTAGGACCCTAACTCAGTTGGGATCCCAAGGAAATCAGGCAGAGGACCTTAAACCAGCCCAAATGATTCTTGTGAATCCTAAACCTTGACTTTAGAACATCCTGTGATGTCATCCATGACCCAAATTTTTGTTATTTTCTATCATACTTGTTTAGCTAAAAACCCTTGAAGGCTATCTTGTTAGCTGCAAAAAAAAAAAAAAAAAAAAAAAAGAAAGCAAGAAAAAAATTTTTTTTACCAGCATTTAAACATTTGAACCCTACATTCAAAAGTTTCAAGTATTGTATGTATGATCACAATAAAGATGCTTTAATTTAAACTCCTTCATTGAGAGTGGATAAGATTCTTAGTATTTAGAATAATGAATAATCTTTATTAAGCTCTTCAATACTTCTGAGTAGCATTTAGAATTTACTCTAACAAAACTTTATAAAATCTGTTTTAAACCTAGTACCTTTAGAAATTATTTTAAGGAGATATGAGAAGTAAAACACAATGACAATTGTCTTAGTTAAATTCATTTGCATTTTATTTACATTCTATTTTGTTTGCTCTTCCTTATGAAATATTTTATTTCTACTCTGATGTGTACAATTAATCCCATTGTCCAAATTCCCTTGAATAAGACTAGCCAAATTGCTTTATTATGTTATACAAACGCTTTTGTCACTGGCACTAGAAAATCTTGTTTTACTCAGAGACAACACGGATAACAAACGTGTCTTTCCCTCAATCAGTGATAGTGCTTTAAAACGGTCAGACAAGGCTTAGGTGTCCGCATGCTTTTGAAGGTGCAAAAGCCAGTTCTGCTTAAAGTTGGTAAAACAAAAAGGTCCCCAAAGACCCAATCAGCTCAGTTCTCTTCTAACTCCAAAGGGTGAGACTGCACACACTCTGGAACCAGGGAGGCAAAAAAACACTTTTTCCATGGCTTTCCCAGTGGGGAACACATGCAGTCTGTCAAAACCCACAAAGGGAAGGCATGGGTCAGACACTAGAATACATTTTTACCTTCATTAGATTTGTGCTTAGAAAATAAAGGACTCCAAACCTTCCCACGAAAGGAGGAACCACCCAGTCAGTAGTACAGACTTTGAACACAAACTCCCTGGGTTCAAATTGTAGTTTAAGCACTTCTTACATTGTATCATGAACCAGTAACTTGGTCTCTCTGTCCCTCTGTTTCCCCATCTGTAAAATGAGGATGTTCATCGGGCCTATGTCACAGTGTTATTATGAGCTCAAAAGTGTATAAAGCACATAAATTGGGGCCTGGCATGTAGAAAAGGCTAGAGTAAGTTTTCTTAAAAAATGTAAGGTGGAGTAGGCATGAATACTCTCTAGCATCTTTCCAGATAGTTTGAAATTTTCTCAATGTTTGATTTTGATAGAAATTCACATTGTTTAATGTTGCAAGAGTTTGTTCAATCCCTGTCTTGCATAATGTTTTGTAGCCCTTGAGTATCTTCTAGTAATATCTTTTACCTACTTCACTTCTGCTTAAGTTAAAGTCTAACAGAAACCTACAATAACATAGAATATTCTCATACCATAGAGTATTATAGAATAGCATAATATTTTTGGGTTTCTCTCTCTTTGAAATCTGATAAAAGATTTTACTGTAGTCACCAACTAGAAATATACCATGCTTTACATTCTGTGGGTTCAACACAAAAGCATAATGCATAAACATGATACCAACAACAATAAAGAAGAATGTTCCTATTTCCTTCTACTTTTAAAATCTCCCCCAATACCCTTCCCAAGTTACCTTGACAACTGTTACATATTATTATGTAGAACGCCTGGTTCTGACTCTTCCAACTATGCAATTCACCATGCATCTTCAAAAGCATACTAACACAGAATAAGGGGGAAAACAGGTTCACCTGATACTATCTGAATAGAAGAATAATTTCTGATTGCTTTCCTTTTGCAGTTGGATTTTATTATAGTCACCAACTGAATATATACCATGCTTTGTATTAATCTGTAGGTTAACTTAAAGCATAAAGACTACCAGAAATGTTCCCTCGCACTATTTCCTAGCAACCACTCTGAATTTTAACAGAGTCCTCTGTAATTAGAAAGAAGCCAAGACAGTAACAGTTACTCAACTTCTAAATCTGAAATTGGCCACAGTTGAAAGGGCAGCGATAATAATGGTCATTTGGTGTTGAAAAAGGTTAGAACTAGTATTCACCATCAAAATGTTCCTGGAGCAGAGAAAGAAAATTCACTGGAACATAAATACGACATAAATTTTGTTCTAGAAATGTCATCTGTTATTTTACCAGTTATGAAAAAACAAGAACAAAAAAATTAAACTTCTCCTATGGTCAACATTGTCTGAAGTCTCAACATGCCTTATTCCAATTGGAGAGATCATGTACAAGCCACCTGCTTAAATAATTCAAAAGATTTGTTTTGCTATTTTAAATGAGCTTCTTGAATAAAAATTTGAAAACCTGTCTATGAAAATGTTTAACAAATTTTACAGCTTAAAAGCCCATTCTTTTTTGCTCGGTTATCTCTTACCAAATTTTAAATTAAAATTTTTTTTACTATTATCTGTGGAAAAAAATATCTGGTCAATTTATTAAATTATGATGATAATAATAATAATAATAGCCTTAGATAGCACCGAGTATTCACCGTATATTAAGAATTGTGATCAGTTTTTTACTACATTAACCAATTTGATCTTCAGGTGAACCCTATAATGGAGTACAATTTTTCCAATTTTATTGATGTAAAAAGGAGACTTAGCTTTATTATGTGACTTAAAGGTTAAATATCAGATAAATGCTAGAGCCAGGCTTTGACTGGCTGCAGAGACTCATCACCTTAAACACTCTTCTATTTTGAGTCTCAAGGTGATTCTCTCTCTCTCCCCTTTTTCTTCTCCCCACCCCCTCCCCCACCTCCCCATATTAAATTCACTCTTCCAGAGTGCTTAAGAGGTATTGAACTCACCCCTTTCAATTCTTTCTCTGGTAAAAAAAATTTATTAGACTACATGTTATCCATATCTACTTTTGGTAAGATTTACCTTGAGAAAAAGCAAAAATCAAATAATGGATTCTAGACTCAAAAAGATCATCCCTCCATTAGGGTTGACACTCCAAATGGAGTTTAATATGCCCATATTAGTAGCCCACATTTAACAAACATTGGAACTTGAAGCCAATTGCTAATCATAGCACTCTCCCTTCAAAGTTTTGAACCAACTGATACACACACATGGAATTTGATAGGATCAAAATATTAGCACTTATTCATATACCTTGGAATCAAGACCAAATACTGGTTTCCTGCTTTTTCTCTGGATTGATCTTACTCCTCTATCTCAGGGTAATAGGGCAACCATGAGCCTGCCAGGCAGAGGCCGAGTGCATTGGGAAAGTGATCGCATGGAGGTGGCAGGCCTGCATTAGGAATAAGCTTGGCCTGCAGTCCAGTTCCTCAACATCACCAAGCAGATGAATCTTCCTGCCTCCCTCTTGGAGGAGACAGTGAGGTGAAGGGAAGATCTGAAGTTTCTTCACACAAGACCAAAGCTTCTCTTTACAGAAGGCAATATCCTTGGGGCAGCAAGAACATCTTTCTCAACAGAAAACAAAGTAATAGGTTGTTTTCTTCCTAGATTCAGAATTTGGCAATTGTTAATTTCACTGGGAGGCAGTTTGCATAATAATTAATTGCAAAAATTCTGGAGTCAGATGAGGGTTCACATATTGTCTCTTCCACTTCCTTCCTAGCTTAGGCAAATAAATAACTACCTCAAAGTCTTAGCTACTTCCTCCCTACTTCTCAGAGTTGCTGTTGGTTGGAAGATTAATACGATCATATGTGGAATGTAGTATATTTGATGTTGATGCCCAATTAAGCATTCAATAAATGTGTGTTAATATTATTAATAATAAATAAAAGATTATGTTGGAAACATGAGTCTTGCTCAATCAAACTCAAGTTCAACCAACATATTCTGAATTCCTACTTTGTGAGAAACTTGTATATTATTTATTTACTCTTTCCCCAGATCTTGTGAGCTCGGGTTTGTTATCTCTAATCTCAGTATATGAATTGGAATCCCAGAGAGACTAAATACCTTGTTCAAATTCACCTGGCTTATAAGCAGAGCTGGGATTCCAACTCATGTCTTCTAACTCAGTCTAGCTGGCGCTATTCAATCTCAGTCAGCCCTGATTAGGTTTCAGCTTTTTAGTTCCTGAATTAGTCTTGTAGAAGAAATATGACATTATAAATAAGCACTTATAAAATCATCATTGTGACTTAAGAACACATTTTCTGAATTAAGAAGCAAAATCTCAAGATATTTGTTCCACTTAGGATATCTCTATGATCCTATCCCAACAACTTTATTATTTCCAGGGATAAAAAGTAACATAGCCTTTACCCTTGAGGACCTTTCAGTTTAGTAGATTAAATGAACAGTAATAAATATTCTACCCTTGCTACAAAACCCATCATAAATGCCACCTCTGTCTCTAAGATTCCTAATGCTGCAACATGAGTATCTTCAGGGGAGACCTTAAATCTCTTAAGATTTTACTTGTATACAAGTTATCTCTCCCTTTAGATTTCAAATATTTAGGGTCAAGGAATTGACCTATCAACTCTCATACAGTGCTTTCACATAACATGACTATCCAAAATACTTGTTGAATTGAATTCAATATAAAAGACTTCATCGTAAGATAATTTGAGAACCAAGAAATCAACTACAGTAAAATAAAGCAGTAAATCAGCTTGATTGTTGGCTAATGCAGTTTAAATTAGCTTATCAAACTAGGAAGGAAGTGACTACAATGCATAAAATGATTCATCCAAGATAAAGCATTTAGCAAATGAAAATTATTATAGTTTGGGGAATTATCTATGACTTTCCTTACTTCTAAGGTCTTAGTCTGAAACAATCTCAATTTCTATTTGGGGCAGGGAAAGCGTTTATCATGAAACTGTTGATAGGTTTAACTATGGGGAATGGGAGGGTGATCTCAGTCACTGCCCCCACTGGGAATGAGATTGCTTCATCAAAGCTGAAATGGAAATGGGATGTTGCTGGATTGTGAGGGAGAGGAGCCAATACCAAAGGTCAAGGGCTTCGTTCATTCCCTGGTTCTATGAGGTCTAGCTGCTTTGATAAGACCAGGAGAAGCTGTAATCTTCAGACTTGATGGGGAATTCAGGTACAAGCAGCAGCTCTTGGGATCATGGATTAATTATGAAATGGAACATTTTTATTTATGCTCTGATGATTCATGCTTCTTGAGTGGTGAAAAAATATATGATAGCATTCATTTTCATCATAGCTAGCAGTGGGATGCTCACATATGGAGTGGTTTTGCAATGGATCATCTTGTGTACCTCTTTATAGGAAAATCATCAGACACATCTCAAAAACTCATTTTAACAGGATAGATGGGATTTTACTTCAACTGGGTGAGTAATTAGCTCTCAAGTACCTTTGTATCCATGGTGACTAAGTCCTTGTACATGAGCATTATATAATGTTTGTTCACGATTTATATTGATTAAGTGATTTATGCATTTGTTCATATAGTCAAATAATTACCGTAAGACCAGATTAAATTCAAAGACTTGTTTTTAAACAAAGTTGCATCACAATTGGTTTAAAAGATTACATGTAAAATAACAAAATAAAACCTGACACTATTTTATAACACTTTCTATTGTTACAAAGCACTTTGTGACATTACTTCATTTGGCTGTGAAAACAACCTTAAGGGATGAGTATTATAAATAACACCTTTTAAGGATTAAGAAACTGAGGGTCAGAGAGATTGGATGACTCACCCAGGTAATCTGAGTAATCTGGATGATAAGCACTCCAAATCCAGTGCTCCTTTTACTCTGCCATCACCATTCCCCTCTTTCCTACTAGATAGCTTGTACACTGATTTCCTCTTTGGCACTTCTTTTGTACACTTAAATTTTGTACACTTATTTTCTCCTAGATATTTATTCTGCTGTTATGATTTACGACCGCCAAGTGACTGGTGGTTTCCTTAGTTATAGTATCAACATGCAACCAATGCTTTTTTAGAGGAATGGTTAGCTGAGAAAGAAATCACTATACATTTTTGCTCAGTTGTCTTTAGAAAATCTCATATGGATTGCCTGTTTATAAAGACTTGAGGTGGAGATTCATCTCAACTTGTACCAGAGAATAACTTTCAAAAACACATTCTGAAAGGTCTTCACAACATTTAAAACAGCTATCTAATACTATATACTTTAAGTAAAGTGAGGTTCTAAATTTGTAGGAAGAAAAGCATATTATTAGTATGTTATAGGATACAAAAAAATATGAAATACACCTAGATGCATAGGTCTGGGTCATTTGCCTTGCCCTTCTCAGTGAAGGGTGGCCAAAGTAGGTTTTGGAAGTCTCACAAGATGTCTGGTTTAAAAATGACATGTAGCTAGCACCCTATAGAAATGTCTCCAAATTTCCAAATACTGTAATTGTGATAATTCAGAAAAGTGCCAAACATTTTAAAAAAAGAAACTTAAACCTAAGACTGACAGCAAATCTATTGCCAAGCCTTCTTGGAGGAATTATCACAAATCATATTGTCAGTGGAACAGTTTGGAATATGTAATTGATGAACCCATCTGAACTAAGCCCAAATAAAAATAGAGAATTATACTGTATTCTGCCCCATTATCTGTTCCCTACTGTAGTTATGCAATATTTCGTATCTGGCTAAAACCTATATGACATAGAGTGCTGGTTTTTTCCTCTCCTTTTCCTAAACTAGCAACTCCGTTTCTACATCCAGTTGGTGATTTCAACTCCTTAAAATCAACTGGGCATGAACTATAGATTTGTGTCTGTTGGGTGGGACTGTGGGTGGCTGGGGGTCACTGGTGGTAGCTAATTGCATCATGGGAATGCAAGGAAAGAAAATGCAAGGAATGCAATGGGAGTGTGAATCTGTGATTCCAGGTTTTGTATACTCCACCTCTTCATGGGATTTGAGAGGGAGGCAGAGGTGGTTCTAATTCATCTAATCCATTCTGGATAAAGCCTGCCAAGCATTGGCAATTGGACATATTAACCTTCTAATAGGATTAAAAAGACATGATCTCTGTGTAAAAAATGCAGAGAAATCTGTAGAAGAAAACAGGTGGAAATGAAGACATTATATGCCTAGAAGAAAAGGAAATAGTAAGTTCAGATTATCAGGAAAACTTAATATGCCATAACAATATTCACATCCTAATTGATGCAGTAAAGAATGGAATTGACATAGAGGAAAATGAATCACAGATGCAAAGAGTAAACTTGAGAATTTCTCCCAAAATGCAGAGGAGACACCAAAGTGATAAGATCAGTGAGTGAGAACAGCATCGATGTGGAGGAAAAAAATGGAGATTCAATTTAAAGATATCCCTGAGGAGGAAAATAGAACAATTGGAATAGCAACAATAAGAAAAGTCATAGCAAATGAAACTTCCAGGAATTGAAGCATTCCAAATTATGGAGCTTGACAAATCTCACATCATTTTGGGTGAAATCAAAGAAAAGAAATCAATTCTATACACATTCAGACAAAACTTTTGAAATGTTTTGAGCAAGGAAAATTACTATAATAATCAAAATAGAATGATATAAGTCGATAAGAAGAAATTCAGGCTGATTTCAGACTTCCCTCCGTAATACTAACTGCTATGAAGACACGAAGCCAGGCTACATAAATTTGAGGGAAAATAGTTTTGCTTCTAGAAATGAAAACACAAAATGAAATATTTTATTTGTAATACAAGCAGAAGGATTTTTGCAGTTACTTAAAGCTGAGAATATACATTATATCAGTATTCAAATGCAAAATATTATTTGACATTGTAGTTCAGATGACAAAAAAACAAAGAACTCAAGAAAGAGGAAGTCAAATTGCAAAGGAGCTAGTGCACATTAAATTAATTAAAATATAGGTTTCTAAATAATTTTTGTACATTTAACTTCATAAGTGAATAAAAATAATTATTTTTATAGAAAGAGAAGTTTCATAATGTAACTATTAATTTAATAAACATTGGGGCCAAAAATTCTATATTATATTAATAAAGTTGAGATGCAAGGTATGATATGGGGTAGGGCAGTAAAAGAAATGTGGTACTCAGAGGTACTATTTATATCTGACCTTGCTTATTTGAGAAATTCATGTTAAGGAATGATTTCAAAAAATTCAAAAATAACTATGAGTAGAACTAAAGAAGAAACAGATACCTTCTAACTCACTGGAAACTTTAGGAGTGAATATAAGGTGATCTCAATTTGTATTAAGAAAAAAATTCACAGGAAGAAAGAAGCACGTCAGATATTGATAGTAGCTGTCCCTGGATTGTAAGCATCTTTACTTCTTTCTTTAAACTTCAGTATTTTCTAAATTTTATTTAAGAACATTCATTACTTTTATAATCTGAAACATCAATAAAAGTTACTTAAAATATTTTTTTGAAAGAACATCAGAAAGAAAGGGAGGATTCTAGGCAGATGGAAGAGCTTGAATTGAAAAGTGCTTTAATTGAGAAGAGTTTGGCCTGTTCATAAAGGATTTTGGTTTTAATGCTATAAATGAATGAATGAATGATTGGTGTTTTTCAAAGATCACTATTTCATTGTTGCCCTTGATTCAGAAATACTAGGTTTGTGTCAATCAGAATGATGGGCATCCCTCCCTTGACCATGTAGATGAGTCTTTAAGAAGTAGCTAATGAAGTGTTCTGTAGATGGTGACTATGACCTCCAGAAACCAACGGGTCAAGTGAATGTGTATATGTGTGTGTGTGTGTGTGCGTGTGCGGAAGAGTGTGGGAGAGGGGGTGATATAAAACTTTTAAAAGACAATACTTTAAAAGCGTTTGTGAAGTATTAGATAGCAAACTTTCTCTTCTTCTACAGAATTGTCATTTTCCAAATTCCAATGCCATTATTTCTTTTCCCAACTCCTATCATTTAAAAAAGTGAGTATTTGCATCAGAGTTATATAGACTACTTTTATATGGCTGGATCACTTTGACTAGTTACTTTATTTCAGTAATGACAACGTTTTTGTGGGTTCTGCATTTTGAGAGCCATCAATAGTGAGATGACGTGGATAAGCAGACTAAAATGGAACAGAGAAGGCAGCAGAAAAGCGTAGCTCTTACATGTCTTCTAGGCCCCTTGCTTCTATCCTCATGTATCTGAGGTCCCAGGAGGTTATTTTCAAGCTGAAGAATGTATAAAATCAAAATAGATTACTTTTCATGTCCTATACTCTTTGGTTTTCTCTTCTCTTCTTCTATTCCAAAAATGGTTTATAGGTAAATCATCATCTCCAGTCCTAAATAATGAATTGGCATCAAGACCCGTTCCTAACCCTGCCAGCATAGCCACAGGACTTCACGACTCCATCAATTACCTCTAAATCAACAAATCTTAGCTCCAGAGGTGAGCAATTTGGGAAGCTCTTCTCTTCTGTTCTCTCATATGTTTTGTTTTAGCTTGAAGTGTTTGTCTGGATACTTAGACACCATGGTGATAGGCATCATAGAAATAAATAGAAATAGACATAGAAAAGAACTAAAAAATAAAATTAAAACTTGGGAAGACTATGAATGACACTTGTATCAGGGCATTCTTTTATTTTTTCAGAACTCAGTAAGAGGGAAATTAAAAAGGGACTTTGTGTCAGAGAGACAAGTTAGTGAATAATTTTTCAAACAGTGTTATTTTCCTGACACTAAATTAAGGGAGATCATTACCATGCTGAGACTATTTAACTCTAAAAAATAGTGCTTTAGCTTTAGCTTTACTGGATATTCCTTACATATCTGTTCCACGTAGGAATAGTGGTAAGTCAGTTAAAACTAGGCAATGGCATGGTGGAAAGAGAAGAAAGACTGGGACATGAATTTTGGCCCTGTCTTTTATTACCTAGGTTATTGATTCTCCTTGAGGCTTGCTTTTCTCATCTCTAAAATGTGCATTGTAATACTGACCTCAAACATGTGTGGCAGGTCAAAATGCCAAACTAAATGACCTGCCTTAGTGCCTGTACTTAGAAGCTGCTCAATTAACGTTCCCTCTGTTTCCCACTGTCCTCATCCTCATGAGTCGTTTGGCTCCATTTAGTAAAATGAGTGCCCGAGAAAGCACAAAGTGGCCTCCCGCTTTGGGTCTGCTGAGAGGTGGCTGTCCTACAATGTCAGGATCACTGTTGGCTGTTGCCCTGGGTCTCTCCAAGGACAAGGCCAGTTGCCAGGACAGGAGAACCAGAGAATGAATCCTCCCATCTCACTCCCACAAATGCTTTGTCTATATGAAAACCTAATTAGAACTGATAAAATTCAGATCAGTTAGTTTTGGGCACAGCAACATTCAAAAGCTCAGAAATAAGTGATCCACGCTATATTCTTTAAAAACAACAACAAATAGAAATACCTAGGAAGGATCCAGCTGAAGGTTTTTGGATCTGACCTTTGAGGCAGGAGTTGGACGTGTATTTTACCTTTATGTTAAACACATGACCTGGATTCTATGCATTACCTACTTTTTTGTTTGTAGAGACAAACAAATAAAATATTAGATTGATCTCATTATTCTGTCTCTGAGTGACATTGAATCCCTGCAGTTTGGTGAGTAATAAACTCATTTCTTCTTTGTTATTAGCCTATTGATGCTCCCATTAGCCATCCTGGGGAAGCAGGCCTGTCAGGAGGTTATGACAAAGGTTTAGAAAGCCACAGAAATACAATGTGTCCTCTCTCTCCTGCCAGTGTGGCAGACAAGAGTTCTTTCATTTATTATGTCAGTCACTTCTGACTGCTTTTGCTTTAGACATGGTTACAGTATTTTTCCTTCTGATGTTCTCACAAATAATTTGAATTAATGAAACTATGCATTTCTGGGGGTAATATGAAAAGTATATATTGAGTATAGCCATTTCCTGAACTCCCCAGTAAATGCCAGGCTTATTCCCAAGAAGCTAAAATCAGTTTAGAATCCAGTGCTATATACAAGTAGTTTTCATTGTTTTATTCTTTATAATTCTTATTGCATCTCTTGAGTGTCTCGTATCACTGTGTTTCCTAATACTTTTGTTGAGAAGGCAAACAAATTTAGATGTTCTGTTTTAACTAGCGCATAAACTTAAACATAAATCCTCAAATATCATGTCTTCTTATTCATAATCAAAATAAAGCTCTGGGAGTAATTGGTGGGAGCAAAATGCAAGCTAACGGAATATCAGAAAACTTTGTTCTGTAAGCTTGGGCTGGTGCCATTAGCCCCAGGATAGAAGTAGCCTGTTCCAGAATGAGAAGGCATGTGACCATAGAGATTCCTGGTACTGATGTCCAAAACCAAACTGAATGCATAATGACAACAATTTGCATCTTTGAATGAGCTAAAGCTGCTTGCTAAACATTGGGCAAATTCCATTGGTTGAGAGGGAAGACTCCAACTTGGGAGAACTCCATCAATCAGTTTTTTGACCTATATGTGTTGAGTGCCTACAGTATGACTTTTGTGCTGTCCTCAGGGACATGGACAATGACACGGCCCTGCCCAAAGCAACTTACAAACTATTTGGGAAACAGAACAAACATCCGTAAATAATTAGACAATAATCAAATGCTAATGTGACTATAATAGTTAATAGGAATTCTTAGAAGGGCGAGATCAGTGTATGCTGAAACAGATGAAAAAGGTCTCTTAGATGAAGCAAGACTTGAGCTGAGGTTTTAAGAAGTGGTATGAAGGAGTAAACACTTCACAAGTCAAGGAACAGTATGGACTGCCAATGGGCCCAAAGGATATGACAGAAAGGACCAATGAAGTAGAAAGAAGAAGAAAATAAATGTGGAAAATCTGATTGTCTGGATTCAGCTCACAATCTGTCACCAGGGAGAAAGCTGGTGAAAGATTGTGAGCTGAGGAGTGGCCTGATATGATCTACACTTCACAAAGAATATTCTGGCAGTTGTGCGTAGAATATAATTTGGTGTTGGTCTTTAAAAGACTTACAGATGAGGAAACTGTTCTCTAAAAGTAAGTGGACTGGTATGAAGACATAAAGATTCACATTTTTCAACCTCAACGTTGTCATCAAATTTCCTCTGAAGTCAGGTGAATATCACAGGGAGTAATCAGCAAAGGCTTTGAGAAGGGTGGGTTTGGTTTTGATCCCTAACCCTACACTTCGTATCTGTTTGATCTCACAAAGTAACATAACTTCTCAAACCAACAGGTCCCTCACTAGTTGTGGTGAGCAGTAGTCTTGCCCAATGACTCTTGCCATTCCCTTAGAGTGTAGGCAGAACCTATGACTAGGACAAGTTATCACTCCAGTAATTACGTTACATTACCATGGCAAGAGGGAGTTTGCAGATGTAATTAAGCTTACCGATCAGTTGACTTTGAGTTAATCAAAAGGACTATTATGAAGATGAACCTGTCCTAGTCATATGAGCCCTTTAAGTCTGTGTCTAGAGGACAGGGATAGAGAAGTCGGAGATTCAAAGTGTGAGAGGGTTTTTCCTGCTGATGTTGAAGATGCCACCTCCATGAGTTCTACACCATCAGGGAAATGAATTCTGCAAACAACCCCATGAGCTTGGAGGAGGATCGTGAGCCTCAGATGAGTTTGTCTGCAGCCTCGTGAGACCCTGAGAGGACCCAGCTATACTCTGCTCAGAATTCTGACCTACAGAAGAGGAGTTATTTTAAGCCACTAAGTTTGTGGTAATTTGTTACGTAGCAATAAAACACTAATATACTAGGAAACACAGATAATGAGAATTCCTGGGTCATGTTGAGAGAATGAAATGAAATGATATGGATACCAAATGTGAAGTGTTTGGCACTAGGCCTGGCAGGTGACAATGTACAACAAGTAACTGTTGATGTTATTGATGCTTTTATTATTAAAATATGAGTAGCAATAGGATTACTAGACATACACTCTCAAATTAGTAGAGCTAGTTTGAGTAGACAAGTAGTGGTCATTATAGTGGTCATTATGTAGACAGTGATAACAGTGTTTTGGGCCTTCTGAATGCACCTGCTGGTCAGATTGATCAACCACTTCTCCTCTTCATGATAACAAAATGTTAGTTTCTCCATTTGGCAGACCCCAGCTGATTGAGGTAGTTGGAATGATAAAGCACAATACTGACTGCGTTAAAATCTGACACCCACGGCCCTAATGTATTTGACATCATCAGGAAACAATCACTAGATAAGTATTTATGGAACATCTAGAGCTAGGTACTAAAACAAGTTGTTAATAAACAGCATGAGCAATTCTACATGTCAAATGGTAACAACAGGGATACTATCCATGTACTAAGAGTGGTATTCAAAATATTTAGTGGTCTGTATAGCACAGGCATTGTAGACAGAATGGCTTTACCAGGGTGTGTTAACTAAATATCAACTCTGCATGCCTTGTAAAACTTGATTTTCTCATCCAGCATTCAGTGACTGAGCTTCTGCTCTGGGTCAGCCACCAGGCTAGACGGTGGGTGTTTAAGACGCAATCCCTTCCATCAAGGACCTTACAGTCTATTAGCGAGAGAGAGAAAGAAAAGGAAGATACAAGTGATAATACAGTGGTATAAGTACAACAATAAAAACACATGCTAGAAGTTACAGTCTCAGCCAGCAAAAGTATAGAAAAGAAGCCCCTTAGCTCAACCTCAGCTGGCATCAGAAAATGAATTGCTGTTTGGAGTTTGAATTCTGACTTGAGTCTTATTGGTGAGTGAGAATTACTCAGACTTTGTTGGAACAGGGTGTGTTTTGGGCAGGGGGACAGCCTGAGTCAGGTTGACATGAGTGAGAATGGTGTACTTGAGAAACTTTTGTACAGAGTGGCTGGAGTGAAAAGGAATAGATGATGCCATGGAGAGTATTTCAAATATGGTTCAGACAAGTTAATAATTATGTTTTTCCAGAGATAGGCAAAATTGAAAGCAGAAAAGACCATTAGGGTGGCATTGTGGCAACACAAGAGAAGAGCCGCAATGGCTTGAATCAAGAGCATCCTGGTGGGAATGTAAAATAGAGGATAATTTGAAGTGGACTCAGGGATATAGATTCAGCAGTGCAGCAGACGTTTGACAATTGTCTACCTAGTATTTATTCCACCTTTCTTCCTCCTTAACAATACCCAGATTTTATTTAACTTGGCCACTCATTCAGGCCATGTCTGTTGGGGGAAGTTGACACTACTCCCAGCTCTAGGAGTGGATCCTGATTAGCTTAAACCAATCTGGAACATCACTTGAAAGCTGCCCTTTCCCTCTCTCCCCTTCCTCTTTCCCTCCTTCTCTCTCTCTCCCTCCTTCTCTCTCTCTTTCTCTCTCTCTCCCCCCTTCCCCTCTCTCCTCCCTCCCTCCCTTTCCCCCCACTCTCTCTCCCCCTCTCTCCCTCCCTTCCCTCCTTCTCCTCCTTCTCACTCTCACTCTGTCTTCCTTTCCTTTCTTCCTGTCTGTCATTCTGTTTTGTTCTTTCATTCTTTATTTCCTTCCTTCCTTCTATTTACAATTTATGGTATTGTATATGGTATAGGAAGTTGTTAAGAACTATGAAGAGTCTACTTTCAAGCTAACACTTTCAAGCTTGTCAAACTTTAATGGAAGCTGATAGATAATTTGAAACTCCTGGGTCAAAGATGAAAGACAGTGTATTACTCACCACAGAGTATCAGCAATTTTGCAATGTTTCTCAGAGCTCCAGTTCCCACAGGATGATGCAAAGGGGGCCAGTTAGCACCCCACAAACTCAGTGGGATGCATTATAGGAGGGGAACTCTGAACTTTAGAGAACACAAAGCTTTTATAATGGGCAGTAAGCATGCCCTCTCCTTTGCTCTGGAGGGGGATATTATATCTTCTATAAGGAAATCTTCTCTATTCTGCAGAAGGAGACATTAGGTCTGTGTTCCAAGGCTGTTCTTTATAAAAACATCCTTGTGATGGCAGTCTCAGACAAAGGCATTTCACAAGAAATGGAAGAAAATGAGAGATCCATAGAAAATATTACTGTCCCTAGAGAAATCATCAGCATTTAGATGATATCAATCAGGTTGAGTGTATAGATCATATAAAATGTCTGGGCCTGGAAACATAGGAGCCCCTAACAGTTTGGAGGAAGAGGAGACTATTGGGAGAACCTAGAGGAGGCACTTAGAGAGAGAGGAGGAAAACCAGAAATTAGAAACCAGTGGAGCAAACTTTCATGAGGAAGGAATGGTCATCTGTGTCTCCAGAGAGGCTAAGTAAGATTTATCAGTTGTTTTTGGCAACTAGAAGATGACTTCTGCAAGAGGTGGTAGAATCCAGATTAGAGTGTGTTGAGAATTGAGGAAGTGGAGGCAGCTAGAAGATTCTCCTTTTAAGAAGGTTGGCCCACCGAGAGGTAGATGCATTAAAGGAAGGATGATAAAGTAGGGATAAGTTTCTTTGTCAAGGGTTTCTTTTTCCTTTGTAAAAGAAAACACATCACATCTCTATGTACATATGGCTCCAGGTGTAATCTAAATGGATGTAGAACACAACACTCAATTGAGGTAAACATGTTTCATATTTCTCAATATTCTTGTACAGAATGACAACATGAGGCAGAATATAAGAGCCGTTCATCATTTAGAGGCTGTGGAGAGGGCGTGGGGTAGGAGTCAGGCTGATTTGTGTTCACATATAGATTCCATAATTCACTAGCTGTGAGATCATTAGTCTGAACCTGACATTCTGCATCTCTAAAATAGAGCTAATAATAAACAAATTTGGGGGTTGTTGAGATTATTCTAAGGACCCAGCATAGTGCCTGCCACATAAGCAGACATTGTTTTTAAAAAGTGGAAACCCCTTAAACTGCTTTGAGGGAAAGGATTAAGAGCTCAATAGAATTAGTAATATTCTATTGTATTTTTTCTTAGTTTCTGTGTGGAGGCAGTACTAATAGTTGAAACTTAAGATTTAACTCGTGTACTGCTATTTTCCCTTGGGCAGTACACAAGGGAAGGAAAAAAATTTCTTCACTACTAGCCTCGTATGTATCATTAATACCTCCAGGGAGCCAATCTCTCTTTAAGGCCCAAAGATCAATTATTTTAGCTGTAGTTTTCCCAATAAAATTATTATTTCATGTTTTAAACTCATTAGACAAACTGTGTTCTTTATTCACCTTGGATAACTTATCCTTTATTTAGAGAAGATATTTGTGACTATATTACCAAAAGTATAAAAAAAGTATAAAAGTAACACTTGGTACACTAATTTATGTGTCCCTGGATGCTTTTATTTTTTTGGCTCTTGGAGAGGCCAGTGGGAAGACTAGGAACCAAAGTGATGGTTTAAAGAGGCCTATGTGTAGGCACTAAATTTGTTTTTTTACTATTTGACATATAAAAGCGATTATATTAAATTGAAATTAAATGCATTGTTAGAAGGCATTTATGACATCTCATTTAGAGGATTGCTGTGAATTCTTTGGAGAACCCTGATTTGCAACCACCAGCTTGTGTCATGAATGCAACCTCCAGTGTGGTACTTGCTTAGCAACTAATTAAACTGAAAAGACAAATAAGGGGCTTTTACATTTTTAATTTAAAACCTTCCAAATATAATTGTTGTTATAGCACTACCAGAGTATGGTGCAGTGATCTGCATTTTAAACCTCTTAATGTCATTGTCATAATTAATTTTGTAAATACAAAGGGCTGTGCTGGGGGTAGGAGAGACTGTTTGTTTTTCTTTACATAAGTATGGTATAGTTTGTCTTTGCAATTAAGTAATATTTTGGTTTGTTTTTTTCTCTACTATGAATTATTAATTTACTTATGTCAGTAATTTTGTCCAAATATGATTTAGACTACAAAAAGTTCAATTTGTAAGATTCCTGACAGCTATAATTTAAAACGTCTTTTTATTTCTGCCTCATAATTTTTAAGGATGGTAGAATTAGAATTTGAATGGTCTTGAATCTTACTGAGTTATTTGCAGGTGCTCTGTTACTCATCAATATGAATGCAACATTTCTCTCGGGCCACTATTTCATCATGACATCAGTCATGATGTCTTTAATGCCTGGCTACTTCCTGGGAACTCATTTAACCTGGAGCCAGTACCTTAGGCTTTGAGCTATGATAGGGAAGAATGGCTCTATCTCTATCTAACGGAAGTGCTGTGGGCAATACTCAGAGAAACGAGGAATGTTAGAGCAGAAAGGAAGCAGGATTAACATCTAACCCAATGCCTTCATCTTACAGATGAGTAAACTGATTTCCAGAGGCAAGGAATTGCCAATGACTGTTGACTGTGGCAGAAATAAGACTAATTGATGTGTTTGGACTTTGAGTCCAAGGCATATGTCAGTTTACTAAAAATATGTATGGAATAGCTAAGGTTATATTGAAATTATAGTGCAGCCTCTGTTTGAAAAATACTCCAACATTGGATGTTTAGAAACAGTGAGTTTTATTTGTTCTTCATTTGGATTTTTGTTGTTACTTAGAGTCAGTCTGTGGTATATAAGGGGGCAAATAATAAAGTGTTTAATAAACCAGTAGTCAGTGCAATTAAATCAGGATGATGTCTTTATTGAGTTTTAAAAAATCCCATTAACATGATTGAAGTTTTAAATAATTTTAAAAGTTAGTTAATTTCCCAATCCTGGGACTGTTTTTGAGAGAAATAGAATACCCTCAAGTTTCCCTCCAACATATGCCGCAAGGTGTTTTAAGGCTGATTAACAGTTGATGAGATAACATGCCCCAGATTTTAGGACAACTCTTTTCCAATGACTGAAGCTCAGAAATAATCCTGGGAAAACCCAAAGCCTCATCATGACTGCATTTTCAGTACATACAATGCCTGTACTATTTAGAAATAACTTATTTTAACACAGTGAATGGGCACCAAGCAAGTTAAATATTAAATGATACTTAAACATAAATATAACTATGCATTATTCAGCATCAAGACACGCTGATATTCAGATTAAACAGAAGGTTACTGCCCCTTGGTGATAGTCCTCTCAAACTCTGGTGGTTTCAGTTGCTCCTAATGAAGTCAGCTCTTTGCAGAAGCAATTTGCATCCTGGATAGGGAAAAGGGACGAATCATCCAGCACAAGCACATTGTACTGCTTTGGTCCCTTCCAGCGTGCAGGCTGATTGCTGTCTCCCCACATGCATATTTAAGAATCTGCTTTATCTGGGACTTTCTCTCACCAAAGAGACCACAAAAGTATCTCCCATTTGGCACCAAATCACGGCCCTTTCCACTGTGCCAATGGAAATAGATCAAGAGTTTGCTTCCTCTTATCTGACCTCTCACATTGTGCCTTGCCTCTCTTGGCTGGGATCAGGGGCTCTAATCAAAATTAATAGCCTGTCCTGAAGTTGGGCATGTTGACTTTACTAAGCAAAGGTGGGAACCCCGGAGGTACGATCTTCATGGCTTGCCACTCACATAGTTTTCAACCAGTTTCCAAACATAACTCCAGGGGTTCCTCCCAGCCCTGATTGACTGAGTGCCATGCGCTTATTTGCAGATCTCTGTGCCCTCCTTGGTAACAGTGCTTGCTGGAATGATTAAAGTGATTACTGCCAAAGTCTTTGTGACTTCAGTTAGATTAACTTTAGGCCATGGAATTATGTTCTTTTTCTTCTAGAGTGCTCAGGTATATAGGCATTAAAAAAATGAATTAAAGGCTACAGAATTTTGCTCTGTAGCAGTGTCCTCATTGAATTTGAATACTAAAAATAATAATAGTTGCAGGAACCCCCCAAAGAAGTTGATACTCTATGACGAGTCTCATGTCTTTGGAATTGTTTTTTCTTTCTCTCTTCCCTCCTACAGGAGCAATTATGTGGATTGCTTGTCCCCCTGGGTAATATGAGAGGTGAATCATCACCCCTTTCTTTCTCCCCCACAGGAATGATGAGGCATTTGCCAACTTCCAGCTCTATAAAGCCCAGAAACTTTGGAGGACTTGCCAATTCGACAGTATATGTAGTATCACTTTTCCTTAATTTTCATATTGATTGAAAAGATCTTTAAGAGCTAACATTTATAAGACCTTTGTTTTTCAGTTTACAGAGGATTTTCACAATGTCTTTTCTCATCTCACAATAATCCTGTGTAATAGGTTTATTCCTTCATACATTCTTCAACAAATATTTACTTATTGTGCCACCCTTGTGGAACTTAAAGTTTAGTAGGGAAGAAGTACATTACTCAAAGAATTTAACATAAAAAATAGCATTTTCAATTATGATTCGAACTATGAAAGCACACTGCACATTATATAGTAAGGGGACTCACATATAACCTGAGAGAGTATCAGAGAAGAGAGAGTTGAAGTTCCAAAGAGATTAGATGTTGAGTAGGACGGCACCATAGACTCCCCTCACTGATTCATAACCAGACTTCCCAAATATGAAGAGCAAATAGAGAAAGTGACATTATGATGAAGTTTCTTTTATTGTAATATTTTGATGCAAATTAGTTTATCTTTTATGTAAAGGAAAAAAATTCACAAATAATCCATAATGATTAATTTGCTCTAATGAAATTGGATTTTAAGCTTTCTTTAGAAACTCAGAATCATGTCCTTGGTTTAATTTAGAGAGGCACTTCCATTTGGATTGTGAAGTAAGCTGAATTCTTGAGGTACTATGAGATATCTTGAATTATGATGAGATAATGTACAATTACATTTAGTGATATGCTATTGTAGAAATTTTCTGATCGGTACTTTTTGTGTATTTAGACCAACTTCAAATTATACACTACAAATTACAGTATTCAGAGACATTTCATAGTGGATTTGCAAGTAAAAGCCGAGTATTTAAAATTGTCCATAGCCCATCCAGCCCCATGATTTGTTCCTCTGAAACCAGCGGCCAAGGTGCGTGCGAGTGTGTGTGTGTGTGTGTGTGTGTGTGTCTGTGTGTGTGAATTGAGGTAATTTTTGTCTGAAGCAGACGGAAAGAATCTGAAAGAGCAGAGGTATAGGAACCTGACAGAATGTATATAAATCCTGATCACACCATTACTGAATCTGTGAACTTGGACAAGCTTCTTTACTTCTCTGAATTCAAGACTCCTCATCTGTAAAAACATCTGCCTTATGTTTTTATTACATGATTCAATGATAGATGCATAACAAAACTTAGTTTACCGCCTTTTGCAATGACTTAAAGCTCAAGGGAGAAGTCATTTCCCCATAATGCATTAGTTTTAGGGAAGTCCATTATGAGCTTAGCACTGACTAATTTATCTTAGCTGCTTTTCACCAGGTCATTGTCTGAACTAATTTGGGGACTAATGAGTTGCACAACTTCACTACTAGCTCTGACCTGCTTCTGCCAGGCATAATTTTAAGGATGGGGTGGTATGCAAAACTGGACATGAAGACAGTTGGGAAGGCCAGTTGAGGAAGATATGTAGTCCTTGATCAAAGTCTTTGCTTCATCCTCAAAAGTCCTTATGGCATAAGAAAGTAATTGTGACTTATCTGATCCTTTGCATCTCTCCTCAGGAGAGATCAGAAGTGAATAGGAAGAAGGTTCAAAACTTTGAAGAGTATTTTGTGAAGGGCTAGGGCACAGCATCACACCTGATTTCATCCTATATTCTCCCACCAGATCTCCTCTTCACCTAAATCAAGCCCTTTCTCCGTTATTGGATCTGTCTCATTTTGTATAACTCAAATCATTATGCCTTTCACTCAAATCCAGGAAGATAGATCTCCTTTAGCTTTCCTATTCAAGAAACTGGATCCTGAGGCTACCCTCTTCTAGTACTCTATCTAGTCTGTCAGAATTCTTAAGTCTTCTAATTTTGTTTTACTGGCCATGCTTGGCATGTTGGCCTTGTTAGCCACAGAGATGAAATGCTGTAACAGAAGAAGCGTTGGGTATAGAGCCAGAAGACAGATTTGCTAAAATATGACTGGGGAAAATTATTTTACCTCTCAAGTCTTGTTTTATTCTGTTCTCAAATAAAGGTAACATTGGGTATCTCTTAAGATTATCTTGAGGATTAAATGTGTTCAAGTTTGTACAAGTGATTGGAGCACAGTAGACACCCATGAAAATTTCATTGAACCTGAATCTTAAATGACTTCCCAATATGCAGTCAGACTTTCCCAGGCTGGCTAGACTGCCCAGTATTCTATCATCTTACGAAAATTTGCACTATTTCCCTTAAAATAATCATCTTAAGACAGCCCATACTAAATAATATAAACAAATACCACCAGTAAAAATATTTTAAAAGTCAACCTGGAAATGATTTTGCTAAAATTCTTCCTCATCTCCTTCTGGCTCTAATTGTTTTTTTCCCCAATCATCATCTATCGTTTTTTTTTTAAAATAGATTTTTAAGGCCATAAATGTTCCATGCAAATACTATATAATGGTCAAGATTTGTAGTGGTAGATTATTCCTATATGAACAATACTTATTTAAAAATGGATCTATTCAGTAAGAATCTGTACATTCATGAAAGAATTATCATTTTTAAAGTAGTTACTTTATAAAATTTTATCCTTATTCTAATTTTACTGCCTTTGGCTCTCCTCTGGCATTTTTTCTTCTTCTCAAAATAAAGTTTTTAAGCTACACTGGGAAATTTCAGTGCTTTATAGTCACATGTTAGTTTTATTAAAACAAATGAATAAGTAAACAAACAGTATTACTCTGACAAATCATTTACTGCCATCAATAGCTCTTGCTATGAATGAGTTTTCTTATTCCAAAAGATCAAATTCACTTTTGAGAGCAAAGGTTTGCCAATATTGACAGAATCCGGAAGAACACGTAGGGACAATACTAACACAGACATTCCAAAACTATTTTGAGCCATGTCATCATTAGTGGAATAATGCCTAGTTTCCAAATTGGACTATTCTGAAGTGGACAGCACTCATGGGATTGTATAAATCACAGTATTCTAGTTATTAAAAAAAGTAATCACTCAACAGTTATAACTCACATAGCAATTGATTTGCATTTTGGAAAAGAAATCAATCACATAATTGATCATCTTAAAGAAGAGAATTTGAAACTGAGCTTCATGCAGTCCTGAAGAATCCACCAAGTCTTACTCTCAAGGTAGTGGTCAGAGGTGCTCCAGCCCCTTCGCAATCAGATTTCATCAAAACAGTTTCATTTTTATCTGTTTTACTTACAATTGAATTATATTATAGAGTTTCATGACTTAATACTTTTGAAACTGAATGAGTTTTATTGTTATCCCTTTAGAGTGTTCCAAATGTCTCTGAATGGCTGCAGGGGAATCTTTACAGAGACACTTTAAATTGGTGCTTATCCTGTAGCAGAAGAAAAATGAGAATTTTTCACCAAAAGCCAATGCAAACTAATAATGACTCAGATGAATCTTTCTATGTGTTTATTAACATGCCAATGGCTTAGGGACAGTCACCTCCTGCCTGACTTCCAGTTTGACTATTTAGCACTATTGACAAGTGGGAAATGACCAGTGACTACATACAAATAGTAATAATAGTTTTTTTCTTGGGTACGTAGTAGCAGGTCATTTTAGATGAGATTTACTCCTCATTGTTGATATGATTTTGACATAACTCTTAGCTTTTCATACAGCGTTTTTGTGTTTTGTTTTGTTTTGTTTTATTGCCATCTTTGTTCAGAAAATGGAGAAAAAAATCATCTTACAGCCATGGCCCATTTGCAGTGAAAGCCATGATTTCTGGGGCTTCCCTGTGCCAAATGCCAACTCCATCTGACCCTGGTCTTTGCTGAATCCTCTTACGAGAAAACCTAACATAACATATTCACTGCTGGGCATAATAGCAGCAGTGTATTTGGTGTCAACAACAAAGAGAAAAACAGGGTTGGTTTGTTCAGTATTGACTTTATTGCCCAGAAATGGAAAGTTACTTGATTATCATCGGAATCCACCTTACAAAGTAGCCACAACGCGGTTCTCCTCCCTTCTACAGCCCTCCTCTCGCTGGAGTGAGAGTCTTATTAACTCTGACATGAAAGTTATGGAAGGAAAGAAGGCGTATATATTCTTGTCCAAACGGCAGTGGTTTAGACAATATTGTAGCTTAGTGGAATGAGCAAGGATTTAGAGGGAGAGACATCTGGGTTTGAATCCAAACCATATATCGCACAGAGTCATCATGAGGATTAAATACCATCAAATGCGGACAAAAACAAATGATTGCTGACATTATTATTTTGTTATTGAAAACACATCTTATAAAACACCATGGTATTTGCATGTATCTCCTTTTAATGTTAGGTATTTTAATGTCATGTTGGCAAAACCTATGATCTCCAGTAATTGTTTCATATAGTAGAAATGTTTATTTTTCCTTTTTTTTTTAGTGCTATTTTTCCTTTCTCTTTATTTTCCTACTTCTGCAACTTGTATGGAAAGTAGTTTTAGAGAAAGGAGGGGGGTGGAATGGAGAGTATGAAGAGCCAATGCCAGAATAATTTCTGTTTCACAGCATTTTGTAGTCCCTCTTTTGCCTAATTCAATAGATTAGTTAGCAAAGTTCTTTATAAAAACTCAGTTGATATCTATGTTCTCCCTAATTTGACAATTAAAAAATTTTTTTGTTCTAACTTTCTACCAACTGTGAATTGATCTACAGAATGCAAACAGATCTGAATTCACAATTTCATCTTACCAGTTTTATTTAATGCAAATATGTACCCGTTTATAGATAAATTATATTTAAACTTGTACCCGATACCAATCTGGTCTTATGAAAGAGCGACAAAATGAGATATATTTCTACTATCTTGTGTTTATCTGAGGTTCCGAAGATATTCACCAGTGATGAAAATAGAAAAACATTTCATCACCTTAAGTTGGTTGTTTCTTTTCCCTACTCTGTGATGCTTCAATTTTAAGGCTCTTTTTATAAGTTCTATTTGGACACTACGTTAACCCTCAGGCCACAGAGCATTGGCAAAGGGTCGATTTCGTTTTTCCCATTGGCATAGTTGACGTTCACAGCAGCACTCCCTCCCTTTCCTTTGTTGAAATTGGCTGCAGTGTTTCTTGCTTAAGGGATTTACCAGAATGTGGCCATACCTGGGAGTGAGCTAAAATCAGGATAAAGAACTGGGAATGGGAATGCTATAAACTGACCACTAGGTGGGTAACATCCTTCTTTCAGCTATTTAGGAAAACACATACACATCACGGGCCCTGATTTTCAGAGACGGAAAAACGAACTGAACATATGGTAAAGTTAAAAATTAATATTAATAAATGGAAAAGCTATTTTCCCAACAGACATGTCATTTCAAGTTGTCCTCTACTAGAATGATTTATTTGACTCTCTAATCTACTTGAAATGGGTAACATGCTGAAAATTGTAAAAAAGAAGCAAGAAACCAATGACTATTGAATCTAAGAAGTATGTAGATACTAATTCTTGTCAAAGGATAGTTATACTATTTGCTACATTATGAGGCCCAGATTAAATAACATATAGGAAAATGCTTAGCAACATAGGAAAATGCTCAGAAATAAGGCATTGCTATCATTTATTTATTCCTCTATTTGAAAAATTTTTAAGTGTAAATGACCTTGAGATAAAAGGAAAAGGGACCTGAGTCATGGAAAAACTAGGTAAACCAAAGGCACTTCTGCATGTATCTGAAAGAGTTTTGTTAAGAGACTGTATCAAATGCAGCACTTGTGAATTGAACAATAAATAACATAACTGGACCAATTTAGTGGTGTCTAGATGACATCTCATAATCTTATGGATCTGAAAATTAATGATGGAATAATTGACTTAGTAATGGCTAAGGTATTTAATTTCAGCTGTCACTGAATCCACCAACAATATCCATCTCTCTCCTATTTTCCGCTCATCTCCATCCACATCATTACAAACAAAGACTTCAAGCAAGTTGACAATTGTCCTTTTATAACCATTTTTCCTCGAGTCCTAGGATTTTCTATTTGATAGTCTTTTGACTAGTAACAGAAATGGATTGATTTATTGGTCATAAGCTTAAGAAATCAATAATTAATTTCTCAACAAATGTGTTTATTTTTACCTACTATGGGCTAGGTTAGCAGTTTTCCAGGTATGGTTCAGGGATTCATGGGAGTTCCCAAGATCTTTTTAGGGTATCTGAGATGTCAAAATAATTTCCATGGTGATATTAAAGATGATTTTCCTTTTCCATTCTCATTGCACAGTTGTATGGCAGAATTTTCCAGAGGCTACGTGAGATGTAAGGACAGCATCTTTATGATGGCTAGTGGAATGTATGCTTTTGCATTCTTACATTTAAAAAATTTCTCAGTGTTAATTTTGAATACAGTAAATAATCATCAATAAATATTACACATATTACAATAAGTATTACAAAATCTCTTTGGGCCCTCAATAATTTTTAACATGTAAAGGGATTCTGACTTCAAAAAGTTTGAGAACCTCTGTGCTAGGCAACACATTAGTCAAAAGTAACACAAAGTGGGTGAGATGCTTCTTAGTACTCTTCAATTTAGTAGTTGAGGCAGGAAGAAATCCCTCTCGATCAATTTTTTCCAGACACCTGACAGTCCACTTCTCATCATTTTGGGTGTTTATAGAGATAAATTCCACCTGCAATCAAAGCTTTAGAATCTGAAGTCCTGCATAAACTCAAGTGCTGACCTTGTGAAGGTTTACGGCAAATTTGTATCTCAAAGACTGTGTGAGAAAAGGACATGTCCATGGTTCATACTTATGAGAATACGCTACTTGTTAGAGGTGATGGTTGGTCATTTGAAGATTGTCAGATAAATATTCTGACTCTTTAAGCATGTGCTCTAAGAGAAAACCAACAGGGGAATCAAAGAAAAATATAGATTACCACTTAGGAGCACATTTATGTAGCATGTTTGTACAACTTGGAAACTGGGGAAAATTAGTGTTCATGTGATTTCAGAAGAAAGAAAATGAAAATAAAGTGTTAACAGTGGAGAGATATTTTTGGTATTGGAGAGAATTAGGGTCTTTTATGTGTTTTATAAATGGATCTTAGATCTTTCATTTAAGGATTCAAGTTATATCTTTCTTAAAACAAGTATGTATCAGAGGTCTAGTGTGTTAAGAGTTTTGAATACACAAGTAAATAAGACACAGTCCCTGCCTTCAGAGATCTCACAATTTACAACCCAAAATGCAAAGTGACCTACTAACATGGTGAGAGATTAACTTTTCCCAGTGTCACTGAAAAAAGTTTCATAGAGAAGATATAGCAGGTATAGAAAATGGGAAGATTGTTCCAGTAGAGGGGATATCATGCATAAGGACATCGAGTTATTAAAATGTCTGGTATGTACAGAAAATGGCAGAATATTCTATATCATCAGGTTATGTGGTCAGTAGATAGGGATAAGATTGTGAAGGGATTTGTAGGCCATTGTAAGTAATATGAATTTTATTTAGTCATTCACAAGAATTGTACTCCCAAGGGTCTTTGTGGGCTAGACAAGTAATGTGGTAGTAGGATAGGATGTGGGCTCCCTCCTTTTCTTTTTGTTTTCTAATTTTGAGACATGTAGTTTCTTGGTCTTTATTCCAGTGATGTGCTACAGCTGGTATGATAGCTAACTGTTAGCACTTCTTCCCAACTCCATGTTCACTGATTTATTTGGTAGTTTCACATCAGCCATGGTGGGAGTATTTACACCATGGGAATTGGCCAAGGTGACAAATCAGAGTTTTTCCTTTTTAAAAATTTTGGTTTGCTTTTTTTGGAGAACCTGTTTACCCATATAACCCTGTCTTTCTACTTGGTAAAGGTGCAGAGAAATATTACTCTGCCGTTTTTAAATAGAACAAAGAGCCCAGTAAGTGACAACTGACAGTCCCATTATTGGGAAGACAATGTGGTCTATGGTGACTGGCAGGGGGAAAGTATATCTGAAAGAGGATAGACATTCCTCAGCTCCAGCCTAGGTAGTGAAAGGGACCCAGTGTTTCTGGATCTTCTCAATTTAATAAGAAAAGCTAGAAATCCAGATATATCCAGGTAATGTTTGATTTTTTCAGTATGAGAAATTAGTTCAATAACAATAGCAACAATTACCTCTAGGCTAAAACCTCAGTATGCCTTTGCTGTAGGTAATGAGAAGTCATTAGAGGTTTTTAAGCAGAGCCATATTATGTTGTGTTCCTATTCTGGGAAAGCAACTCTGGAGGATGCATGGGGGATAGATTGGAAACAACAGAGGGTAATGGCAAGAACTTCAGTCATGGCAATGGTGGAGACTGATTCTCTGTTGTCAATGAGGACCATCTTGAGGGCAAAGCATGGAGTCTATCCCTCATAAACCAGGCACATTGCTATTTTCCCAGCAATTGCTGGCACCTTGTATCCTGGTGAGCTTTTCCCATGGGCATGCTGGCATCCATTCAAGAGGATGAGTGAGGATCAGTTTTCTCATCTGCGGGAAAAACTCTCAAAGCAGACACCCAAAGGGTGGTGGGTCAGTAGATTTATCTTTGTAAAGGATGGCCTTAATAATGACTGCATTGCTCAGGCACCTTGGGAAACAGCAGGGCAGATGCTACAGTGAAAGTTCTTACCTAGATCAAGTTCATTGACTTGTTTGTCTTTCAGATTTAAACCCGGATATTGGCAGATGACTTTATCTGTGCCACATACCTGATGGCTATATTCCAACAGAATGAAAGATTTGAAAAGAAACAAAAGTGCTTTTGAGTACTGGGCAAAGTCAATGCAAATGGGCCTTGGCAAGGATTTTCCCAGAAAGCTGCCCCAATTCTCCCTCACTTCTTCCTTCCTTACTGGTTTGGGTAAATAAAATATTTATGATTTGGTAATAAAAACTCCCAAATACTAAGCCCTTTCATATGTCTACAAGGTGTGGGAATCTTCAGAGGGACTGAGGATAGCAGGGTTTGGCCAGGCCCTAAAGTGAGACTGTTCTACTCTAAGCTCCCTCCTGACATTGTTCTCAGTCTCCAAGAGCAGAGTCAAGGGCACATGCAATCTTTTATTTAGTTTTCCCTTTGAGAAAATATTCAGACACTGAACTTGTAAAGAAAATCTCCATATTGAAAATCAATTGATATTTTGTTTCAAATGCATGATAACTAGATTTAGTTGACTACATGATCAGTTTGGTTACTCACATTCGTTTTTAAAATTGTAAAAAAAACTTGTGCAAGTAAGGATTCATCTTTAAAATTGTAAAACAAAACAAAACACACAAACAAAAACTTGTACGAGCAGAGATATGTTCTTGCGTTTATCTAGAATAGTCTTTACCTTCCTAGACCTTTTCAGCCTGGAGAAAGACCAACCAAACCTTGGGTATCACTCATACTTGTTCTTTGACTCCCCCAGCTACAGTGATCTGATAGAGGTTTGGACTCTAAATCCCCACTCAGTCAAACAGGGTTGTTAACAGTGCCTGGAGCATATGGAGGGACTAAGTAAATATTGAATACATGAATGAACAACCTGGAATTCCAAAGCTCTCTTTTCCCTGGAAGTACCCCAGAGGCTTTATGCATGCTTTATCCATGCCTTATCCATGGTGGCTGCTAGCAGGGCTGCCAGATAAGATACAGGACACCCATTTAAATCTGAATTTTAACTTTTTTTAGTATAAGTATGTTTCAAATATTGCATAGAACATACACTCATACTTAGACTAAAAAATTATTCATGTTTATCTGAAACTCAAATTTAACTGAACATCCTGTTTTCTTTTGTTGTTATTTGTTTTTGCTAAATCTGGCACCTTAGTGGGTTTGCAGGCTGCTGTTTTTTCTTGCCACATATTTCTGTCTGCTCAGTGACCTCAGTCAACAGCTGCTGCATTTGCCATGGCTAATTTTCTTTGCCACTACCGTTAATCCCTGACCTAGTCTTATTTCTCAGCTGAACTTAAAGGAGAATCATACTGGCTCCAAGATACATCACCTGTCTCTGGACTCCAGCCTGTCCCCACCCTGTCAAGCTATCAGACACTTATACCCTTGGCTCAGTTTTCACTAGGTAAAATGGGGGAAATAGAGTAGTTACATCATACTTTGTGAGAGATAACTGAGAAAATACATGTAAAATGCTTAGCGGTGTCCAGTACATAGAAAATAGTCTACATATGTTGACTTTTATTACCATTGTCATCGTTGTTGTTACTGTTGTTTTTCACTCTCGGTAATATTCTAAAGCAGAGGTTACCTAAGGTACACACTACAGCCGAAGTCCTAGAGGAAACTAAGCTGTTGCATTTTCACAGCATTAACTGATATCTTTATCTCTCACCTCAATCCCGGCCTGGCTCCCTGTTCCCTGGTTGTCTGGGGCGTTTGTATGTTCTCTTTCTCTTTGGGAGATTGGGAGCATCTAGTCTGGTATCTTAGCCACTCTCCTCGGCTGTTTCCTCACTCCAAAACCTTTAAGTCTGGGGGCCTCTACTTCTAAGGCCCCTCGTGTGATATTACAACTACTCACCACTTTGTTAATAGTATAATTTTTGCCTATTATTCTGATGCTGTTACCCACCCCTATCTTCTGATATTTTACTCAAGGTCGTCCTCTTTGTTTCACCTTCATTTAGACATCATCTTTGCTGGCATGTGTAAATAAATTTCTGCCCCTTCCCCAGTGTTCCTCCTTATTGATTCCTGCTATGCATCCTCTTCTTCCAACAAGTGGTTGATTGCTCCTCATGTTTAAGAGCCCTTCCTTCTAGGCCAGCACCAGGGTCAGGTATTCCCACATCCCTGCAGGCAATCAACTGTCACGTCTGATTCCACCCAGATGGAAGAGAGAGCCTGGCTCTTTCAGTTTGTATTACTGTCCTCTCTTAAAGAACCTGGGCTAATTCTTGAGGTTAGAGAACACTTAAATTTTAGTTTTAAGTGTGCTTTCTGCCTGAATCAAAATGCTAAACCAGTCTCCCACTATTGAATCCACACCATTGTCTTCTACCTTTAGGTGAGTTCCCAGCTCCCACGTGTTGTGGAAATCTTTATCTACCTGCCCAAGATTGTTAAGCTCAGTTTCCCAGGAGACTGACCATCAGGGTTCAAATTCTTGTTCACTGATTCTTTTTTGAGGACAATTAAATTCTCTTAGGAATGGAGCTCATGGTGGCTGGTTGACATAAGATCTAAGTTCCCCACAAGCATGCAGATTAGGATCCCTTTGGGGAGCTCTGCTACAAGAAGTACCTTCTACTTAAAGCAAGCCAGTCCAGTTCCCCTGATGCCAACCCATTAGGCAGAGCTTCTAGGCAGGGCCCAGTTGTTTAGAGGTGAGGTAGACTGCTACACTCGTGCCAGGACACTGGCGAGGGAAACTGGGCTCAAATCTCGGGGTGTTTACTTGGAATGCTGTAGACCAACAGGCTTTCCTTGATCATCCTCCAAAATGTATGTTGTCTTCTTTCTCTCAAGGAGCTAGAAAAATAAATCTATTTGAAATTTCTAACATCATGTATTTATTTCACTAATCCAGGAAAAACTGCTTGGCCACGTATTTAGAAAATTAGCTTCAAAAAAAGAAATGTTGATTTCTTTGGAATTTGGAATCTATTTGCAGCTTTTTTTACCCGTTTGCACTGATTCAAATCTAGTAACATGTCTGAATTTTCCAGGGACACCAGATGTCACTTGCTAAATAGATGATACCCCTTGACTCCAGAAGAATCAATAACCTCATGTGTTTGAGCACTTAACTTCAGAAGCACTTTGTTTACTCTGGCCTTCCATAGGATCAGGCTGACATATGGATGCTTAATCAAGTATTTAAAGCAAGCATAAATAACAGAGGCTTTACGTACATAATCACCAAAGCTTCCAGACTGGATTTTCAGGTTTCTTACATTAGAACATTTAATAAAGGTAATTTTAGAATAGACTTTAACTTTTCACACTTTAACTTCAGTTCTTGAAAATCATACACAATGCATTATGTAACTCTGTGATGATGTAAGCAGATGTTTTATATATTTGCATAATTCCATTATATATTTGTTTAACTCAAGAGTTAAATGAAATCATCCTGTGAAATTTCAGAAATATTTGTACAATTATTTTCTTTCTTTCTTTTTTTTTTCTTCTTGTTTTTGTAAGAGACAAGTGGTAAAAAACCTGGATTTTTCAACACTGAGGTCATACTCATATAATGCCAAACAAAAATGGAGACATAAAAATATATTAGGAGTGAATACTTAAAAACTTTCCTGGAGAGACTAAATTGCAGAAATATAAAATCCTGGCATTGGAGGTCATCTTGGGTCTTTCACTAAATGCAAAAATTTCAAGCCATAACAAGATCAAACCAATCTCCAACTTTGATTTTCCTCTGATGACAGGGGAGCCAACTGAATAAAATGAAATATGGTTTTATCACTTTTAGGGCAGGTATCATCAATTTTAGTCTTGCCTCATTGGTGAGTCTCTTGTTCATAGACTGGGATATTTTCATTAATGCTCTTTTCAAAAATAATTATTTTTGTTTGGAAAAGGGTGACTGTTCTATTTGCTTTTTGTTTTCAAGGTTGCTACCCTTATCACCTCTGGCTCTGATTAGTTTTGAAGCTAGTTGTTGTTTTCTTTTTATTGATACCTGTAAATCACTCATTATTCATTCCTATGTGGAAGGAATCACACTTGCATAAAGTTTTGAAATTGAAATTTTTAGGACATAACTTGAATATAAAATAAAAGCAATAGTTGAGTCCAATGTTAAGAACTGAGTAGTACTTCTATCAAGACTGTTATTTATATGTTATTTAAGAAACACTATTAGCAAAAAACCACTTATGTGGGATAGATTTTTCTTGTAATAAAGCATGAATATAGAGATTTGGAAACATATACCAATGTTGCTTAAAGGTGTAGAGAAAGAAAAGTTCCCTACCCCCTTACAAATCAGTGCTAGGTCACTGAAAAGAGGACTTTTCAACGAAGAGTTTTCATATTTAATTTCCATTTATGTCTCAGATTCTCTTTTATAAATCATATACTTTTATAACTTCTTTTTTAATTAAAATATTCAGCATTGAAAATATGACTTGCAGAAAGGCACTAGGCAGACAAAATGAATCACCCATTATCCCACTACTCAGCAAATACTACCAGTAACATTTTGATAGCAAGCATATATTCTTCTGATTTTGCTTCCATCCAAGTATGTATATGGAAAAACATGGATCATCTCACTTATTAGAAATTTTGCAGGATTGAAGCAGTCAAAAGAAGAGAAGAATTATATGTGTCAGAGCAAAAAGGAGACCTAGAATTGCTGGCTCTTCCAGGTATCTTAGGATGACGTGGAAAGACCAGAGGGTGAGAGAAGAAATTCTGGAAGTTTCTTCTGTCCAGGAGGTCAAGAGGGAAGGTTATGGTGGGGAGAAGGAAATGAATAGGGAAGAAAGGGGAATAGGGAAGAAAAGTTTGGGGGCATGGGGAGAGGAAGAGATGGATTTAGTCCTTACCCTGAATGGGGAGCGCTGGGGAAAGGGGGCAATGTATAAAGAGAAGATCTAGTAAGTGTCCCTGTGGCATGAGTCAGCACATCTTTCAGGCATCCTCTCAACAAGTTTTCTTTTAGAACCTCATCTCTTAGGTCAGACGCTGTTCTAGGTCCTGGGGATAAGGAGGTATAGAAGATAGACAAAGACCTTTTAAGGTGCTTACATTCTTAACAAACAAGGTAGCACACAAATAAATCTGATTCCAGACTGTCAGACGTTTAATGAAGGAAACAAACAGAATAACATGGTGGAGTTTATGGGCTTGCTTGTAGGGGACTGCAACCTTAGTCGCCTATTTGATTGTGATGCATAAGACATATGTTTTATATTCCAACCCAGTAGTTCACTAATAGATTACTGAAGCAAAAGTTTCCTTAAATTCTCCACTTTTTCTTCCATTCTGTGTGGGTGTGTGTGTTTAGCACATTCTGTTCATGGCCATTAAATTAATTTCCTCCAAACACAAGCACACTCAGTGCTTTACCTGGAGCAGTCAGAGAAGGTCCCTCTGAAGAGGCAACATTTTGAGGTAAGATCTAAGTGAGCCTAAACAAGCAGCCGAAGGCAGGACAGCCGGGGTAGCTGAGGCTTACTGACAAAGGGAGAGAAGTCCCATGAGGTGAGGCTGGGGCTGGGCTGGAGCTAGATCATAGAGATTTACTTTTATTCTAAGTACAACGAGAAGAAATAGGTCGTTGAAGGGTTTTATGTAGATAAGTGACATCATTTAATTCATTTTAAAAAAATGATTGCTCTGGCTGCTTTGTGGAGAAGAGATTGTAGCAGGACACAAATGGAGGCTGAGAGTCTAGTTGAAATTCTACTTCATGGTCCATGTGAGAGGGTTAGAGATGGTGGAAAGTGAATAAATTCAAGTATTTTAGTGAATGCAGCATCCCCAAGTGAAAGTATTGGGGAAGAGGAAGAAGACGGAGGAATATACAGGATTGGATGATATCTAGTTAATTCAATTATCTAAATTTGTCAGAAGTATCAATTGAGGTTAAGGTATTAAGGAGCAAGCTACCTTTTGATGGTAATATTATTACATAACAGACTCTTTTTCTCCCTTCACACTTCAGACCCAAATCATAAAAGGCCTAAATACCTTTTTAAGATAAAACAAACAAAGGGTTTTAAGGATAATTCAAACTGCCTAGTGAGGGAAGACATTTGAATTGGCAGATATGTCAAGACCTCTCAATTGTATCAAATAGATGACTGTTCTCAACATGATTAAGGCTGGCATTGCTAATGACATTTCATTGAAGGCAATGGGAAAAGTAGCTTTATTTTACATAATACATTTGAACATTTTCTATTTGGGAGGGCCTGCTTTTCTCTCTCTCTTCTCTTGAAAAAGTCATGAAATTAGATCAGTTTTTCATTATCAATGGAGAAAGACAAAGCCTAGTGTTAAATCAGTCTAGTGTTGAAATGGTGATCCAGAAAGAAGCTTTTCTGCTTACATGATCATTAAACTAGTGTCTATTATAGATGAGCGGATGTGTATGTCTGTGGGTGCATAGACATTACATTGGGAAATGAGAGAGAAATTTGAGTTTTCAGCAAATACTGCAGGATAAGCTTCTTTTTGTTTAAGCTGTGTTGTAAAATGATTTAGAGAATGTGAAACGTAAAGTTGTCTATAATTGATTCTTCTCCCAAGCCCCGTGCCTTCGTTTCCATCACTGAATTATTGCAACAGCGTCTAGTTGGCTTCTTTATCTCAGGTGCCTCCGAATCCTTCCTTTGCAGTGCTGTCAGGGTCATCTTCCAAAAAAACAAACACCTGATCCTTGTCTTCAGGCTATATTCCAAACATCTAAAAGAAGAAGAGAACAGAGGTATATTGCATGCTAAATACATGCCAGACTTAGTCCTAAATGCTTTATGTATATTATTGGTCCTTCATGATGAACCTCAAACCCCATCTCCCAACACTATTTTACACAGCCTAATATCCACTCTAGTAATAGCACTTAAACACACTGCATTGGTAAATGTGCCTTCCCAGACCATATGACCCAGAGCTCCTTAAGAACAAGGATGATGTTCTGCTCATTTTTGTTTCCCACTGTGCTTTGTATAGTGCCCAGAACATAGTAGGAATTCAATGAACAAGAGAAGTTACACTAAGTTTCATGGACTCCTCTTCACGTCTTAAGAGTGGTCCTCCTGGAAGCTGCTAACTCTTGCTCAGTGGTCTGGGTGCCTCTTCTTCCTTGCTAGCCGTTTCCTTAAATCAATTTGCCCAAATTTTATGTTGTAATTTCCTCATCTGTGAAGTGCGTAACAATGACAAATTTTCAGAGTTTTTGCAAATATTAAATTAGGTAAATGTACATAAAGCATCCAGTACTATGTCCAACCCATATCAATGTGTTCAATTAATGGTAGATAATATTTTGATTGCTACTTTTTAAAGAAAATCAATATTCCAGGGCTTCATAAATTAATAGAGGACATAGGCAATTCTGGCACAAAGCCAGGCAAAACTTTCTAAAAATATTAGAGGACAGCCACAATTACTATCTATGAATGCATTCAAAGTATGAAAGAAGAAGGAGCTAAGATGGTGGCATAGAGAGGAGTGGAAGACTGGTAGTCCCCCCCGGAACAATTCATAAATGACCAAAAAACTAGTAAATAACCTGGAATAACTGTGGGGAGACAAACGGGACTGTCCACTCATCATCCACCAACCTGAATTGGGAGGAATGCCCGAGATCGCAGCATTAAATCTGTAAGTAAAACTACAGACCCGCGCTGAGAACTGAGAGCCGAGAGCCCCTCCCTCACGGAAGCCTCACGGTGCTAGAGAGCAGCACTCTCTCATCCCAGCTCTAACTAGGGTTTTAATGTTAACTGCTCAATACAGACAGTGAATCCTCAACAAGCAGACAGAGGCTTTTGGTGACAACTGACCTTGGGAGAGTCAGAGGACATATCTGTCTCAGGATGGGGAGCCCAGAGGATTGGGTGCTATCTCTGGCTGACGGGTGAACCTGGGAGCTCTTCTGTCTCTTTCTCTCTCTGTGGAGAAAACCTCAGCCATTTTCAGCCCGCAGCATTTTGCAGTAAAGACAGCCTCAGCCATTTTAAAATCAAAACACTTTGATCAGCAGAGTCAGAGAAACAAAGAACTTACTGACATGCAGTGACCTCTCTGGAGGGGGCATAGCTTCCCAAGAGGAAAGGGAGGGGCCCAGCTCTACTGCCTGCCTTACCAGAACCAGACCCCAAAGCCTGGGGGAGGAGAGCCACAGGCCACACCTTCTTACCTCAGCTGGTGACAGGCTGACAGGTGCATGTGCCGGGCAGAAAAGCACAGGTGTATCAATCCTCTAAGAAAAACCATCAGGGAAACCAGATACTGAATATTTCTTCCTTCTGTGACCTGAGCCTGTTCTCGTCTGGGAAAACCTGCTTGGGGCAGCCTAGGAGGTCAAATGCCTAGACAGCAGAAAACTACAACCTACACTAAGAAAGACGAAGCTATGGCCCAGTCAAAGGAACAAATGTACACTTCAACTGAGATACAGGAATTTAAACAACTAGTGCTAAATCAATTCAAAAAGTTTAGGGAATATTTCACAAAAGAGATAGAGGCTGTAAAGAAAATGCTGGGCATACATAAGGCAGAAACCAAAGTTCAAAAAAACAACTAGTAGCATCTATGGAAATGAAAGGCACAACACAAGAGATGAAAGACACAATGGAAACATACAACAGCAGATCTCAGGAGGCAGAAGAAACACTGAAGAACTGGAGAACAAAGCACCTGAAAACCAACACACAAAGGAGCAGATGGAGAAAAGAATGAAAAAATATGAGCAATGTCTCCAGGAACTTAAGGATGAAACAAAGTACAATAATGTACATATCATTGGTGTCCCAGAAGGAGAAGAGAAGGGAAAAGGGGCAGAGGTAATAATAGAGGAAATAATCAATGAAAATTTCCCATCTCTTATGAAAGACATAAAATTATGGATCCAAGAAGTGCAGCGTATTCCAAACAGAATAGATCTCAATAGGCCTACGCCAAGACACTCAATAATCACATTATCAAATGTCAAAGACAAAGAGAGAATCCTGAAAGCAGCAAGAGAAAAGCAATCCATCACATACAAAAGAAACATAATAAGACTATGTATGGCTCTCTCAGCAGAAACCATGGAGGCGAGAAGGAAGTGGTGTGATATATTTAAGATACTGAAAGAGAAAAACCACCAACCAAGAATCTTATATCCAGCAAAGCTGTCCTTCAAATATGAGGGAGAGCTCAAAATATTTTCCAAGAAACACACAATGAGAGACTTTGTGAACAAGACACCTGCCCTACAGGAAATACTAAAGGGAGCACTACAGAGTGATAGGAGAAGACAGGAGTGCATGGTTTGGAACACAATTTTGGGAGATGGTAGCACAGCAATGTAAGTACACTGAACAAAGATAACTATGAATACGATTGAGAGAGGAAGGTTGGGAGCATGTGAGACACCAGAAGAAAGGAAGAAAGATAAAGAATGGGACTGTGTAATTTGGTGAAATCTAGAGTGCTCAACAATTGTGATAAAATGTACAAATATGATCTTTTACAAGGGAGAACAAGCAAATGTCAACCTTGCAAGGTGTTAAAAATGGGGAGGCATTGGGGGAGGGATGCAATCAACGTAAACTAGAGACTGTAACTAACAGAATCACTGTATTATGCTTCCTTTAATGTAACAAAGGTGATATACCAAGGTAAATGCAGATGGGGGGGGGATAGGGGAGGCATGTTAGACACTTGACATTGGTGGTGTTGTCTGACTTTTTACTCTACTTTGATTTAAGGTTACTTTTTCTTTTGCTACTTCCTAGCTGCCATTTTTTTTCCTCTTTCTTTTGCCTCTCTACCTTCTTTGACTCTCCCTCCTGCCTTGTGGAAGAAATGTAGATGCCCTTATATGGACAGTGGTGAAGGTGGTGAACACATAAATATGTGACCATACAGAGAACCATCGATTGTTTATTTAGGATGGAATGTATGGTGTGTGAACAAAACCTTCTTAAAAAAAAAGAAAAAAATTGGGTTGATGACAAAACCTCAAGGGCAATATACTGAGTGAAATAAGCCAGACTCATAAGGACAAATATTGCCAAGTTCTCACTGATAAGAACTAATTATAATATGTAAACTCATAGTCATGAAATATAAGGTACCAAAATATAGGACGAGGCTTAAGAATGGGGAGCGGTTGCTTAGTATGAGCAGAATGTTCAACTAGGATGAACTTAAATGTTCGGAAATGAACAGAGGTGTCGGTAGCAAGATGTGAGAATAACTAACAGTGCCGAACGGTGCGTGAATGAGGTGGAAAGGGGAAGCTCAGAGTCATATATATCAGTAGAAGGACAGTTGGAGGTCAAAAGATGGGAATGTATAAAACTGAATCCTATGGTGGGCAATGTCTATGATTAACTGTACAAATATTAGAAACTCTTCCATGAACTAGAACAAATGTATGACAATACAACTAGAAGTTAATAATAGAGGGGTGTTCTAGTTTGCTAATGCTGCGGAATGCAAAACACCAAAGATGGATTGGCTTTTATAAAAAGGGGGTTTATTTGGCTACACAGTTACATCTTAAGGCCATAAAGTGTCCAAGGGAACACATCAGTAATTGGGTACCTTCACTGGAGGATGGCCAATGGCGTCTGGAAAACCTCTGTTAGCTGGGAAGGCACGTGACTGGCATCTGCTCCAAAGTTCTGGTTTCAAAATGGCTTTCTCCCAGGACGTTCCTCTCTAGCAAGCTTGCTCCTCTTCAAAACATCACTCACAGCTGCACTGAGTTCCTTCTCTTTGAGTCAGCTCATTTATATGGCTCCACTGATCAAGTCCCACCCTGAATGGGTGGGGCCATGCCTCCATGGGAATATCTCATCAGAGTCATCACCCACAGCTGGGTGGGGCACATTCCAAGCAAATCTAATCAGCACCAAAACATCTGCCCCACAAGACTAAATCAAAGATAATGGCGTTTGGGGGTCACAATACATTCAAACTGGCACAAGGGGTATATAGGGAAGAAATATATACCTATTGCAAACTATATACTACAGTTAGTAGTATTTCAACATTCTTTCATAAACAGTAACAAATGTACTATACCAACACTACAAGTCAACAATTGAGGGGGGTTGGTTAGGGATATGGGAGGATTCGAGTTTCCTTTTCTTTTCTTTTTTTTTTTTTCTTTTTCTTTTTTCATCTCTTTATTTCTTGTCTGGAGTAATGAAAAGGTTCTAAAAATTAAACAAAAATTAAGTGTGGTGATGGATGCACAGCTGTATGAGGGTACCAGGGGCAACTGATTGTACACTTTGGATCTTTGGATAATTGTATGGTATCTGAACAATCTCACTAGAAATTAAAAAGAAAAAAAAAGTATGAAAGAAATTAGGCTGGGCTTTAGAAAAATCAGGGGATTCATAAAGCAAATAATACTTTAAACTTAGTCTGAGAAATAAGTAGAATCCAACCATTACTATTCATGGCTGTTGCATTGGAAAATCTGGAACATTTTTGTCTCCAACTGATCGATTTTTCTAAATTTATATGTGAGGTTGCCTCTGAGATCAAGTTCTTTTAATGGTTGTCATTATTATTATCCATTTAAATACAGAAGAATTTAGTTTGAAGAGAAACTATAACCTTTCTTTACTTTAATTCACATTCTGTACAGGAAAACCATGACTTCCAGTTTCAAAGGAGAAAGCCTTTAAAAGGGCTTGTAAAGGCCTCATAGGCTTCTTGGACATCAAATAGCTCAGCAAAACAGCATTATGATGATTTAAATGTAAATGAATTAGAAACATATGGATTGCATTCCCTTGGAAATACACATGGGCTTGGAAATTAAGGGGGAACTGTCTGACAAAATGCACTGCGCTTCGCTTAGCACAAAATGTTTGAATAATAGGTTGAATCTTTTGCCAAATCCTGACAGCCATGGGTTTGTCCTTGCAGTATTTTTGAAAACCCTGTGGGACTTGAGGTTCCTTGGCTTTGAGAATTGTGTTACCTGTCAGACCTGCCATTGTCCCTGCCCCTGGCTCCATAGTGCATGTGAGCAGGCAGTTATTGAAAATAAACCAATCCCAGGAGAGTGAAAGGAACAGCAAGTGTGTGGCAGGCTGGAGTGAAGTTGGATTTTTCTCTTATCCTCTTTTTTCTTTTCTGTTTTCCCATTTTCCCACCTGTTTCCCTCTACTCCATTCATCCTCCATTTCTTGCTTTCTTTAAATCTCTTTTCCCTTCACCCCCACATTTTTACTTTCTTTCTTAAGCAGAAGAATGGATAAAAACAGCCTAGCCAAGCAGTATGGAAAGCTTGTGAAAGGGTGGAGGATGAGTTATTCTTTGTCTTATGATGTCTTTTCTTCAGAATTCTCCACTGTGAATCCCACCAGAGAACAGCAAAGTTTCCTCTGTATATTATTTAGCTTCACCATGGCATAAGCGGAGATGCCTGAGCTTATGATGTTGTATTTTGAGTATTTCAGAGCCTCTTGAAAATACTCTCACCTTGATTCAGCTTATTTTAATAAATGATTTATCATCATCAATATCGATTCCACGTTTAATTAATTAATTTCTTTAAAATGAGTTGACACATGGGATATCAGAGACTTTCAATTAATTCATTGCTGCCTAGCCTGGGTGAAAGCAGGTGTCACAGTAACAGGAACTGGCTTTTGTGGATGCATTACAAAACATTCTGCCTCTTGATAAGCAGCTACAGAACTGATAGCTAAATCTAACCATATGGATTTGCTTCCCATATGGAACTAATTGCCTCTGGAATAGTTGAAGCCAAAAGATCTCTACAATTTCAAAAGCTTCTCTTATCTTTCCTCTTGTATGGCTGTTGACAGGAGTGAAACACATCTATCCTCATTTATTATATTGGTCTCATCAAGTGAGGACGTGCTGATGGGAGACTGTTGCAGAAGCAGATGGTCCAAGTTGGTCTTTTATGTTTCAAGCATTTCTCCCTCCTTGGTTTTAAAAGTCCAAACAAAGACTATCCTGCACTGGGGTTGATCCTCTAGAATCTCTCTCCTTAAAGGACCCAGTCTTCCCTCTTGCCGTCCTGTACAAGCCCACCCGAGGACCTGAGCATTTGTTTGTGTCCTTTAACCCTGTCTCAAAGATCTCACTCACTTTAACTCTTTTTAAGCTATAGGGATGATAAGTTTTACTGACTGGCTTGAACTTGACAAGTGGGCCTTTTCTCTTCCCATTTTGCCATCACAGTGGCACCTTCCCTTCTTTCCCAAAATGTATAGGCCAGAGACTTGTAAATTCCAAATCTTGACAACTAACAAAATTTTATATCTCTCTGATTGTGGTCTAGAAGGGCAGGGCTTTGCCAGGTGTCCCTTCTCTAAATCACTGAAGAAAACAGTGTAAAGATAAATAGGTAGCCATCATCATCGTCATCCTCGTTGCCTTGACTCTCGTCATCATAGCTAACATTTCTGGACTATGTACCTGTGCCAAGAATAAGCACTTTATATGAAAGAAGTTATTTAATCCTCCCAACAACCTTAGGAAGCAAGTACCATTACCATCTCATGCTCTGGAGAAGTAAAATGAGGCACGGGGAGATGAACTATCCTGCAGAATCTTTAAGTCCGGAATGAGTGTGCTGAATTTTATGAATGTCAAAGGGTTGGGAATTACACATAGCATCAGGCCCTTACACTTGTATCCTCAGCAAAACCCTCTTCTTTCCAGTTCCCAGAAGAGATAGAGAAACTTTCAGAAAAGGAATTTCAGCCACTGGAGACTGATTTCATGGGAATGTGAAATGCTGCTTAGGCAAGAGAGAATATTTCTCTGGCAAATGTTTGTCTGTGCCACATGGAAGAACGACTTGCACTGTCTGTGCTTCAGTTTCCTCATCTGTTAATGGGTATCATACAGTGCCTTTATCAGAGGATTGTTGTGAAGATTAATATGCTTCTTAAAGCAATGTCAGCCACTAAATAAGCTCTCAAGAGATGACAACTATGATTATTATTATTCTACCAAGGAACTTTCCCAGATCCCAGACAATGCGTTGTCCTTGCATGGAAGTAAGTGGGGCAGTGAATTGCTTTAGACCTGTGTATTGGTGCCTTATAGATATTTCCCCTTGAGTTTTGCACACATCACACTCAATGCACCGAAACCAATTATTTTTCCCATCAAACCTGCTGATCTTCAGCATTTCCTTTCGTGATCGGGGTCACCCATATATATTCCACCATAATAAAGTGAGAAGTTTTGGAGTTGGCCTTTATTTCTCTCACTAGCCCATAAACAACCAATCATCAAATTCTCTCCAATCTGTCTTCAGAATATCTTTCAAATGCACCTCCCTTTTCCATTCCTGTGGTCACTGTCTTAACCGAGATCATTTCTAAAGCCATCTATCAGCCTTCCCTTTTACCCTCACCCCTGCCACACCATCAAAAGTGCCACCAGAGCATTTTAAAAGACTATAACTCCAATAATGTTATTCTCATGGATGGCTCCCCGTTCCTGGAGGGTGAATTTCAACTCCCTTGGTATATATATGATCCTCATTAGCCACAATTTTTCTCTTCGCCCTCTATAAACACACCCTGCTTATATTTCCATTCCTCTAGGCTAAGGGCCTTGCTTATTCCTTTATCTGAAAGATCTTTCCCAGAGAAGGAGACTAAACCTCTCTAAGCTTCTAGTCCCTAATGCCCCAAACTCCCACCCTCAGATAGTTTTACTAGCTCAGAGCCAAGGTTGTAAGCATGAAGTGAAAGAACCAGTTTACGAACAGAGCACAGTTTGGTCATAGCTAGCATCCAGACCTTGGGCTGCTTATTTAACTTCTCCATGCCTTTAACATTGTCTCTACTTTAGTAAAGTCAGGATAGTACCTCCAGCATAGAAATATCATGAGAATTGAATTAACCAGCAAGTGTAAAATGCTTAGGACAGTGTTTATTATTCTTGTCTTATTTTCCTTATTCCTTTAGCTCAGTTTTAAAATGCCATTGATGCTAATTTGTGCTACAGAATGAGAAGAGTATGGGGGGGGAGGTTTATTATAAATGTAAATTCATAATGTACATTTTATACCTTCTGAAAATAACACTGTATTAGAACAACATACTTCAAGGCGGCACTCGAATGTTATCACCTCGTGCAGACCAGCCCCCTTCAACATCCTGTTCCTTTTTTTTACATTAAAGCAATTGATCACATGATGCAAGAATTATCTGGGTATATGCCTGTGTCCTCCACTAAAATGTGAGCCAGGAGCGTGTGCCATGTTCGCTTTTTATTTCTCCCCACATCTCGCTTGGCGCCCCCAGATGCCACAGCCATGCCTGGCAACCAGCAGGCATTCAACAAACATTGACTGAACGCATTCTGAATTGAGTAATGAGCCATTGTCCCACCTTTGTGGCTGCCTCCTCAAATACGTAGGGTTTAATTTGGGACTGCGGCTGTGTTGGATGAGCTTCAGAGACCAGAGTGTTGTCACAGAGGCAGGGACCCCACAGATTTGGCAGCTGGAACATTTTGACAAGAAAAATGTCTGAGTTTCAAGATACCTGAGGGCTTACTCCCTGTTTTGCTCAAACAGAGTTGAGCTTTCATGTGGTCTTACACTTGCTTATTGATATGCAGTATTTTTCTTGTTGGGCCAAATGTGGCCACCCGTTATTTATTTGACACTGTGGTAATCCATTCAATTGGATGGAAAAGAACATATTAGTCAAATGAAACTGATGTCTGGTAGCCACTCATGCTCACCCAAATAATCTGCCCCTGGATCCCGTCCTCGGCTGGTTCTCCAGCTGCTTGACGCTGAGCCATGTTCTTGCTCAGGGGATTTATTTTCCCTGGCCCTGCCAGGATACTAAAACCAACTTTCTGATTCAGCTTCAGCCTCAGACTCCAGCCCTGGACAATAGCAATACTGTGTGATGACTACTGAGGACAGACTGAGAGGGATGACTGTTTTAATAGCACTTTATGACTCCTCAAGATGGACTGGAAACATCACCACATGGAGAAAAAGGTATTCGCCAAGGAGAGGGGAAGCTTCTGTAGTCAGAATCTGAGCTGGAATCAAAACCACAGACAGAAATAGGGCTGAGGTCCTACAGTGTAAATTCCAGGAACTGGGGAGGAAGTTTGAGGACATGCCCATCAGGGCTTGCAGAAATGTGCTAATTGTGCAATATTCACAACTGGCAACAGAGAAATGGAGAAATGATAAAATCACAATAAAAATGAATGACTAAATCTGTGGGCTAATAATTTAGGGAGAAAGCCCCAAAAATTGCAGAAAGAAAGGAAGGAAGCACTTAGCAGCATCACTCTCATTATTTTCTTTCTATTTTTCTGTGCCCTCCTTCCTCAGTACTCACTCTCTTTCTCTCCCTCTCCTTCCTTCTATAAAAGCAAAGCAGAAGTCAACAGCATCTGTTCATGAGAGCCATGTTGTGCTTTGTGGTACCCCTAACTCTAACCAAAATATAAAATATTGGCATATATACCTAGAGATTCATTGATCAGATTCAGCTTATAAATGGAGTGGTCAGAAAGGAGAACTCTGGTTTTGAATCTTGATTCTGAACTCTGGGAAGCATCTGAAATTCATTTCTAAAATGGCCAGGGAAGGGAGTAGAAAAATTCTCACTTCTTAGGAGCCAACAAGAAATATTAGTCATTAGCCAAGGCTTAGCAAATGACTTTTTTGACCTGTGGATGGCAGGAATGTTAATATTTAGGATTTCTCTCTTAGCCAGATCAAGTCCAAAGGGATGTCTGAACTAATATGTGTGAGGAGCTCTGCCATGCCAAGGCAGGCTGCCAAAAGTTGTGTTTTCATGCAAGCCCAAAGGGCCTCCTGGAAGAAACACTGTCAGACTTACCATTATTTCCCAGAACTAAGACTCTTGAACAATGAGGACAAAGGCTGCCTCAAGCCTTGGAGTTTTAAAACCTTATATGGTGAGGAACTCATTAAGGGTAAAAAAAATAAGGAAATATGCCAGCGAAGGACAGAATATTTCATCCTACCTATCAAGGACAAACAATTAGTAGTTACTTCCTAGAGCTGTGTTAAGGAGGATTCTGAGGACCTATCAAGACCCTATGGAAAAGAGTGTCATAGTCAATGAACCAGTCATACCATATCTGGTGTGGGTGCCTGCATTTTATACTGCATCAGTGGGAAAAGAAAATGGATTTTGGATGTGATGCTATATGATACCATTCAAAAGACTTAGTTCAGTCCTGGGAAACGTACTCTAACTTTAGTGAGAGAATGGGTTTTAGGAAACTGAATAAATTTAATAAGGAGTTACAGTACTGTGGAAAACTGAAAGAATAATACCACTAGGGGAGCCTACAAGAAAGTGTAAAAAGAGAGGCAAGAGAGTTCTATCTTTTTTTCTAAGAACACTCTCCTAAAAAGCATGCAAGCCAGCATTCCAGCAAAGGGAGAACCGTACAGCCACCAATGGGCAAAATGGCAAGTTAATTCCTGGCCTCAATAAGAAGGAGCCAGCCACAGGTTAGAATTAGACATAACAGTGGAAGCAGAAATAAATGATTCAGCTGATGGAGTAGAGGCTACCACAGACGACTGCAGCTTAAAAACCATAAAGTCCACTACCCAAGTTCACCTGGATAATCATAGTATTTAGTCACTGTCTAACACATTTTCATTTGTTCCTGACATCTAGACCTGCAATTTCCTATGTGATGGTCCCTAGCTACATGTGGATTTTAATTTAAAATTGTAAAGCTAAATAAAATTAGAACGTCTGTTCTTCAGTCATCCTAGCTGCATTTCAAGTGCTCAGTAAACACATGTGGCTAATGGCTGCCACATTGACAGTGTAAACAGAATGTTTCCATCATTGCACAAAGTGCTATTGGATTGTGCTGATCTAGACCATAGGTAAGAGAGCCTCATAGGGATGTCGGGCAGGAGTCCTGGCTTATGGAACTACTTTCACAGGACTAAGAAGATGGTCTGCCCCTCCTCCTTTCTGCTGTTGCTTTGTTGACTATTTGTTGCCCCAGTCACAATGTATCACGTGCAGTTGAAACTGAATTGACGTGAACCTGCTGCTGCTATGTAAGGTGTTTTGGTGGGGTAGGTGGTTAAATATACCATCAGAGAGGTGATCTGGGGGATTGTTCATGGGTTTCTTAGAAGTCCGAGATGTTTAAAACTGTCAGGAACCTTGTGACCGGGTATAATTCTAGATGTTGATCTCTCTTTTATCTAATCTTTACAAAACTTCAAGGTGAGCATTTCCATGCCTTTTTAACAAAATGGGGACCTTAAAATGTAAAGAAACTTAACATGGACACACGACTAGGAAGTGGCAATGCAACGATGTGAATAAAGACCTGTCTAACTGTAATCCCGGATGCTTTTTCTTATAACACATTGCCTACTAGGGAGCTAAGACGTACAGAGGTCATTATAATATAAGGTAGAAATAATGTGTCCCAAGGGCAGATTAATTGCTGAGGGTCCCAATTTCTTTCCTGATGACACTTCTACCTGACTCTGTCCATGGGACTATTGTTCTGCTTATATGTTTTAAAATATCCCATTTTGCCACCCAGTGAAAAATGTTCTCCGTGTTCATAAACTTTTCATTCTACATTAATAGTGATATTACATTTGTAGTGGGGCATTTTCTGAAAAGGCAGCCTCTGACTTGCAATAAAACTGTGTATCGTAATTGTCATGAGATCTGTGGATTTTAGAATCTGCAGCAGGACCTTGAAAAACCCACGTACCCATCCAGTACTGTAAGACATGAAGTAAGAAGCCTTTTCCACTGCTGCGCCGAAGGAATTGGATTTCCTATGCTTCTTAGAGATTTTCTAGCCTCCTTTATTTCTTCCTTTGCCCAATGAGACCTTCTGATTTCCTGAGGTAGCACCCAAGCTTCTCTGGCAACAATGCTTTTAGCTGATCAGGGGAAAGTGGGTTAGTCGCCATGGGAGCTCCCCTTTTTCATGTAGCTTTCTAGGTGTGTGAAAACTTGCATATGTGAACATCAGCATTCTTTTAGGAAGTCCCTCTTCTGCCTGATATGGAAATTCCTGAGGGAGCTCTGTTTTTGCTATGATTTTTCAGGCTCAGCTAGAGTTAGCAGGGAGAAGAGAGGAAGAGAACATTCAGCCACTTCAATTTACACTCAGGCTGACTGAGAATTTCAAAACTGATTCATCAGATTTGAAGTAGCTCATCTAACTCACCATGGTTTCATAGTTTCTGACTTGAAAGCTGCTGAAGTCACATTGTGCTATATCACGTTAAAAACATTAATGACCCAAAGTCATTGTTTTGCAGGATTACATGCTTCTAGCTTTGAATTTAATTTATTTGTTTACTTTGGTTGGTTTTAATTAAAAAAACATTCTTCCAAACTATATTACATGTTGGAAAATGCACTTGAAAAATTATCCTTTTCCCTCTCTTCTAAGAACTACACAAGCAAGGAAGGGATTGATTCACTTGAAAAACATGGGTTTTGCGTTATTTTACTTACAGTTCGTGAGTTCATTCTCTGCCATCTTTGGGAACTTGACGAAACGTCAGAGTGATAATACTAGACTCCTAAATGGTGTCATCACGACCCTTGCTTTTATAGTAGTGCTGTCCAAGCAGCAAAATAAAAGAATAAGAATGAATCACACTGCTTATTATAGGCTATTTGAAATCCAGGAGTAGTGTTTTACTATTCTGATATGATTAACAGTTAGACCTCTCCGTAGTTTCGTGCTAAAAGTTTTCGTCTTTTCCTATTTGCCAAACTTCAAGTATTAAAAGGACAATAATTGTCAAAATAGCTATAACTTTTAAAGTTTGCCTTTCTGGGTAATCATCATTCATACGTTTTAATACATCACTAATGAAATCCTTAAACAAAATTGCATAGTTCATCTCTTGCTCAAAGGAGAGATGGTGAAGAAATACAAAGAACATCTTTCTGTTTTGCAACTCTTTCATGTGATCAATCAAATCAAGCATAACATTTTAAAATACTAGAAATATTAGAATATAATCTCCCATATGCCATCTTTTCAAGGAAGGTGATTTTATACATATTCCTTTTTTTAAAAGTTGTAGATATTAAACTTTGATCTATCAGATAAAGACAACACTCTTAACTTTAACAATAGATCACAGTATAGTATTCATGAATAAACACTCTGAATGTTTCCTATTGTGTGTAGTAAGTAAATTCTAAAAGTAATTATTTGGACTAAATACTTGTTCTTAGATATTGACGTCCCTGTTAAATTATTCTCTATTAAAAATTTCCACATTTACCATGTGCTGTATACATCCTCAGTCTTTGGGACATTTTCAAAAACCTCTGTTTTTATTTATAAAACATTTGTTCATAATACTGTAATTAGAAGCATATACACTGGAGCCTTTCTTTTAAAACCCTTTCCTTTTTTGAATCTTCCAGCAACAGAAAAATTTTTCCATCACCTCTTTCACTCTAAACTGTTCAATATTATGAATTCCATTTTTGTTGTGATCTGTGTTCATTACCTTACAAAAACCCTTGAATTTCTTTTAGAACTCATCAAAGAGATGAGATTGGCTTTTTCTTGTAAATTTTCACATCTCACTTACAGTCAGTAACCTTGCAAAGAAACACACTTGCCTAAGTAGCTGTTACTAAGGTAGTTTCATTTTTATCTGCAACACATCTCTTTCAAAAATTATCTCATAATTTCAATTTAGATCAAAACGATAAAGTTTATTAATGCATAAAGGAGTACATTTAGTGTGCTCAGCTGGTTCTCTGCTTTCACTAGATTCCAAGGCAAGTTTGGGCAAACAATCTATGGGTTCCTAAAGGTCATTTTGATATATGTATTCTGATGTCACCTCAAATATATTTCCTCCCTTGTTCTCATCCTAACTTTGATATTTTCACTGCTAGTGCCAACATTCTAAATTTCTGAGCTACAAACTGGATAATCATCTTTGATTCAGAGAGTTCTCATTCGTTCCTCTTATCAAGATAGTCTCTGTATCTTTTGGTCGTCTTCTTGTTTTGCTTTCTAACCTCTCAAACCCATCACTGTCTAGGCTTTTATCTCATCAAATAGGCAGAGAATCAACATCCTCCTGTCCATTTTCTCTACCTTTAGTTCATTTTCACCTCACCCAGTCCTTTCCACTCATCAAATGCATGCAAACAACCAGGAAGTAGATATTATTATGGCCATTTTTCATGTGAGGAAACTGAAACAGATTGAATAGCTCACTCTAGGTTATGTCACAGAGATAGAATTTATACCTAGGTCTTCATCTAAAGCTTATGTTCAAAACCAGTATTTAGTAATGCCCTCTACAAACCCTTGCCTTTAATCAAACTACTCCATTCTATTTTCTTAAATATGACTTAAAGTGTCTTGCCATTGTACTTTTTCTTGTACAATTGTTCCTGGAATGCCATCACTTCTCCCCAGTAAAATATAATCTATTTTTCAAAATGCATCACAAATACCACTTCCTTTAAAAATTCATTCTGAGCACTCTATAGTGAAGGTGGCTGTATCTTTATAGAAATTCCTGGATTCAGTTCAATTTGCTAATTAATTTTCTACTGCCCTATGGCATTATTAGTTTTTTGTTATGGCATATTTAATTTTTTACATGCTCTTTTGTTACAGTATTTCTCCTACCATATCATCAGTCTCTTTGTTTTCCTACAGATTGTTGCACATAGCAGGAGATAAATAAATATTAAATGACGTGATCGTTTAAGACATTTAGTCCCATGGCTTGCCCACTGTACCAACCAACTCAGCCATTATGGCGAAGTCAGTTGTTAATGAAACCAGCACCATGGCATTGGTATATCCATGATTTCAGCTGAAAATTAAGCATCTATCCAACATAAAAAATTAGTGAGAATGCCATTGGGGGCATAAAGAGTAAATATGAAATTCATAGAGTTTGTGGTGATATCAAGCTCATTCCATGTCAATGAGAAAAAAAGAATAAAATATGTATATTTAAAATAGTTTCAAAGACTCTTCTATGATGAAATCAACATATTAAACACTAATTGGTAGATTAAAGAGGAATATTTTCTGTATTAATCTTAGACTGCCTTTATATATGATTCACACTGAGTTGCAAATCCCAAGTTGCAAATCCCAAGTTGATACCTCTTCTACTTTACCCCAATACACTCAGCTATTAAATCTCTTTCTCGGTCTCAATTAAAATCATGGAAAGTTATGATTTTATGATTATTGGAAGTTCTCTTTGAGGTTCTCAGTCCAATCTCTTGCCAATTGCAGAAAACTTTTCTACAACATCCTTGTCATGTTGTCATCTGGTCATACTGTCATGCAACATTTATTTGAATGTAGCCAGTAACAATACTTTTGAATTAGCCCAGGCATTGCTGGGAATTTCTAATCAATAAATAGCTCTTTCTGATAATAATCCTCTCTATAACATTGCCCAATTGCTTATTATTATATTTTATATTATTATAAAACATATCTCTGTATTATATTTTATAATGTATTAAATAAAATTGAACAAACCTCCTTGATTTTTAGCCCAATGGAACTATTTTAATTATTTGAAGAGAGCTATGTTTTTTTCCTAATCTTTGCCACCTTATCCCCCCTTGGGGAAAAATCTCTAGTTCTTTCAGCCAACAGTCCTTTGACTGAGTTTCCAGATGTCTTACCATCCCAGCCTTTCTCCTCTGGATAGTCTCCTCCACTCCAAGATTACAGTAAGCCAGATGTGGTTTGATGAGGTCAGAAATCCCTGAAAGTATAATGTTTTTCCTGCTGTAGAAATGATATTTCTATCATTGCAGCCTAAGTTTGCATTAACTTTAAAAACAGTAGCATTGACTCATGGCTTGTATTGAACTTGTAGTCTAAACCTCCAGGCCTTTTTCCCTAGGAATTGCAATCAAGCCTTGTATCTCTCATCCTGTCCTTATTAATTACATTTTTTTAAAAATGACATGGAAGGCTTTTCCTTCACGGCTTTGTTGCCTTTTGTCTGTTGGACCCCAGAAGTGCGTGATGGGACAACTGAGAGTAAACCACAAGATTCTTGGCTGTCCTGGATGCTGGGAGTCTGGAATGGCTGTGATGAATTACAATAGGAGTTCACTTCTTAAACCCCAAACCCCATGGATATTAACAGCATAAAAGCAAGCAAACCAAAAAGAAACCCCCATAAGGCTCTTGCTAGTGAGAGCCACATTTTACCTTCAATAATACTAAAATGGTAAGATAAGGAGGAGAAAGTGCCTAAATCTGCAGTGACTGAGGCCCCTGACTGGGACACTGATTTTTTAGACCCCGAAACTTCCTGCCTTCATTGCAGTACAGGTGGTGTCCTAGGGGTGGAGACATATTTAACAAATGCAGAATTTTCTGTTTTCCCTTATTTAAGTCTTCTTAAGCAATGTTCACCAGCTATCCCTAATGAAGCTATGGATGATGAAGAAATCCATCCCTGTTGATAAAAGCATCCTCCGTAAATGTTTACTGAATTGAATTGTACCTGCTTCTCCAGGGTACAATAAATCATACATTACCTTTTCATCCAAACTCCCTGGAAATCAAACAACTTGCAACCACTTGTACTATCAGAACACTTGTTTCCTATCAACAAGTCTCTCCCTCAGGAGGATAGGAGAAAACTTATTTCTCTTCCAAATGGCCAGATCAATGATAAAGGCAGACTTTCCTGCAACCATTATAGGAATTCCTATATCTAAAGCCCCTATTCCCTCCCTCCATTTCTCTTTCTGATTTGCTTTGCTTTGGGGACTGCAGCAGATGCTTTTGGTCCAGTAGTGGGTTGAATAGTTTGCCCCCAAAGAATTCATGTTCACCTGGAACCTCAGAATGCAATGTTATTTGGAAATAAGGTCTTTACTGACCTAAGTTAAGGATCAAGATGAGATCATACTAGATTAGGATCAGTCCTAAACCCAGTACGAGTGTCTTTATAAGAGACAGAAAAGGGCACTCAGAGACACAGTGAAGAAGACCCTATGAAGACAACGGCAGAAATTGGAGTTATGCATTCACCTGCCAAGGAACGCCTGGGCCACCAGGATTTGGAAGAGGCAACAAGGGATTCTTCTCTAGAGATTTCTGCAGGAGTGCAGCCCTGCTGACACCTTGATGCCAGACTTCTAGCCTCCAGAACAGTGAGGGAATAAATTTCTGTCGTTTTAAAGCCACCAAGTTTGTGGTGATTTATTGTGGCAGCCCTAGAAAACTAATGCAGTATCCTACCCAGATTCACTTCTCTGGACTGATGCACCATCCCTCAGCTTCTGCAAGTGTTGGCTGCTAACTGCTCATAGCTCATTGTTGCATCCTTATTGGGTGAGAACTGTGTGGTGGGTAAATTTCAGGAAGGTTAAGACCCTCCCTCCCAACTCTGCCATGGTCAACTCTATCAGATGGCAGAAGGTGGGGGATGCAATGTCCCAGCCTTCTTGCCTCCAAGTGAGAGAACCTCTGGGGTACAATCCCTGCCTGAAGGGGTCAGACTGAGACTAGAATTCTCTTATAACTGTCTCTACCAGATTCTTCTCCTGCCTATCCCACTTTTCTCGCCTTGTGGTAGGTTTCTCCTGAGAGCACTCCCACAATAAATCATTTGCACACAAATCCCCATCTCAGGCTCTGCTTCTTGGGAAACCAAACTGAGGCAGGGACCTGCTTTGGAATCACAGCATTTGTTTAAAAATTAAACCCTGGAGAAGCAGGTACAATTCAATTCAGTAAACATTTATGGAGGGTGTTTTTATCAACAGGGATGGATTTCTTCATTAGGCTAGAAGCTTCTTGAGGGCAAGGAGGAGGTTTAATTGAACTTTCTTTTCTGGTGGCTAGCATAGTGCGACGTTCAACATATATTTATTGAACAGCTGTTGTGTTATGGAGGCACCATGATGTCACCTACCTCAGAAAATAAGTTTGCAATTTTAGTGGGGAACATGAACATACACCAACTTATTATAAATCAAGTATGAGTGCAGAAAATGCATAAACAGTTAAATGCAAAACACTATGGGGCCTAGAGGATCAAAATAACAATTTCATTTGGGGATGAGGTATACACTGCAGAATTTCATGAAGCTGAATAAAGGGATGCGTATGATTTTAATAGAAAATACTACTATTCCTAGCATTTATTGAGTGCCTATTATATGTTGTGCCCTGTACCAAGTCCTTTACATACATTATGTTTTTTCATATTCAGTGAAAACCTATGTTCTAGACATTGTTATTATCTCTGTATTACCAAGGAGGTCTTGAGACATTAAATAATATGTCTATGTCCCCCCAGCAAGGAAGTAGTGGAGCCCAGATTTTAAAACCATTTCCTTAGGGAAGGATGTTACAAGAAGAAGGAATATAGTGTAAACAGATAAAGAATTTGAAAAGAAGTCTATCAAATATGAGTTTGAATGGATACAAAAGGAAAAAAGTCTGAAAAGAGAAATTGGGACCAGATTATGGTAGACTTGGAATACCATGCTAGGATCTTGGGCTTTGTTGTGTAAATCCATGGGGAACATCCAAAGGAGATTAAACAGGGAAATTTAATGAAGTTTCATAGAAGGAGAGAAGGTGAGCAAGTACTACAACTTCTTCAAAGGAACTTGGATATTCAAGTAGCTTAAATGTTTATAAATTCCTTACCAGCTTTTTTCTATTTGGGTTTTACTGTGTCTGGCATTGATTATTAAATTTATAAATTATTTTGTTAATAATCTTGATTTCCCACCATTTTGATGTTGTGACACTTTTGTATTTTATTTCATTATCTGTGCTACTTTCTCCTTGCCCTTCTTTTAAAAAGCTGTGTGGCATCTAATCATTTATTTTGGTAACCAGTATAAAGCTGAACTATGTAAAAGCCAGTGTCACATCCAAAAGAAACATACATCTGACATCCAAAAAGAATTGAAAAGTAATTTAAATAATTACTGCCATGGCTTGAAAAATGGCATATGAGTAATGCATTGCATGACACAGATGAAAACATCTTACAGATTCTCTTCCCCTATCTCCATGGAAAGCACATTCCAGATATCCTAGCAACTGTCCCTACTTTCTGATCTCACCCTTGTCAAACTCCCCCAGATCTCTCTTCAGTAATGGTTCTTTCTACTTCCCTTTCCTTCCAACCTTTTCAATCCAATGTTTTATGAGCCAGTAACTTTCCAGAACTTAAAAAGGAAATAAAACTAATCCTGCTGTTTTCTTCCCTATTTGTAATCCAGAACCCAGGAAAAAAAAATACTGAAACAGGAGGGTGAACAAGGCTCAAAAGTTTATCATCTCTCTTACCTATCTGTATTCATTTTGCAATAGCTATTGCAGTGTTTCAACCCCACCACCCACTTTCAGGTGGGTTAGTACCAGTAACTGGAGACATGTGCCTTTGCAGAGGGCACAGTTGCTGCTGAGTTTCACATGACCAAGGATTGAAATGCTGGGTGACACCATAGCCATTTTTGAAGCTTGTTGAGTATTCACCATAGACATGATCACTTAGGACCACCCCATTCTTGGACTGCTTGTTTTAAAAATTAAATGTTATGGTTAATTCAAAAGCAGCTACAAAATCCCATGGAAGACAATGCCTGCTATCAGTACTTCCAAAGGAAGTTTCTGCTTCCTTTTTCCGTGAGTCTGGAATATGGAAATGACTTGCACTGACTCTCAGGTGGCTGTCAGATGGTCAATGACCATGATAAGACTTTCAGTTTTCCCAGCTGGGAATACTTAAAGAAATTGTGATGGGGCAGCAGCCCTTCATAGTTCAGTGATGAACAGGCCTACAGGGAGATTTTTATTCATTTTCTGTGCCTGGAATTATTTAGCCAGCCACCTGATGATCCTGCCATATAGTAAATCCAGAAAATTACTATGTGATGAAATTTTTCACTGCTTCAATTTATGCAGAGACATAAGGCAGTTTCCTGAGTCTGGAGTATTTCTAATTACAAGAGAGAGAATCTATGTTTGGTTTCAAGTCCATCCGACCACATTTCTACCTGCCATTTTTTTTTTTCTCAATTTTGTCACTTAATATACATTGACTTGACCCAACTTTATGAGGCAACAGCTATCATTTGTCTTTCATATGAAGAAAACAAGTCTGATAATTCAGATTGTTTGGTTGATGCTACAGAGGAAAGTAGAGACAGATCTTGGAAGAAGACTCAAATAATCTTCATGCCCAGAGTTGCATTTGCTCTGTTAGTTGATGCCTCATGTCCCTAAATCTTATTGTTCATTTGCCTCATGGGTTAGAAAAAAAGCTAAACAGTGCTTTTCTGCACATTTGTTGGTTTATAGCTAAATGAGCCTTAGAAATAATTTGCCGATTCAGATCGTTATTCTTTGATTGCATTAACCTAACTCTAATCTGCCTGCAACCAATTTTATATTGGACCATAATGAGCAAAACACTCCTCCTCAGGTATTCTTTCCATGTAACACCCAAAGTACATTGTAAATAAACCTATACAACCTGGGTTTGCTGGTAGGATTTCCATGAAGAATGTTTTCAGTGTATGTATGTCCCCCAAATTGCATGGGATATATGTCTACTAAAAAATTACTCATTTTATCCAAAATTAAAATTTAATTGAGCATTCTCTATTTTTATTTGCAAAATCTGGCAACCTAATTTACTATGAGCATTACAATTTCATGTAATTTTGTTCTTTTCAATACATTTAATTCAATAAATATATGCATTTAACTGTTATGTAAGTTTTTGTACAACTTTATAATTAGAGAAACATCTCTTTTCATATTATATGTCCCAGTTTGTGATTATAATATGTTCAGTATAGTTAAAGCTCTTTTTAAAATATTGGCAGTTCTCTATTTACCTGTCTGTGTTCCCCATTAGTCGGTGACTTCAAGAAGTCATTTTGTACTATCAACACTTAACATAAAGTTGGCACATAGTAGGAGCTCAAAAATATTTTTTGAATTGCCTGCATAATTATAAAATAGTAGTCTGGCACAGCTACAGAAGTATGTGTGTGTGTATGTGCATGTGTGTGCTTCAAGATGCCTAACATGTAACGAGTGCTTACTTTGCACCAGCACTTTGCTAAGAACACAGTGCCAAGAGCTTAGTTCTCATCACCTTTTTATAGGATTCCCAGTTGTGCCTCTTAAGCTGATGCTGTTTAACTGAGATCAGCAGAGACAAACTGATCTCACTGAACTCTGTCCCAATTGCATAATACATGCATAAATAAATGCACAATGTACGCAAAAATGCACAATATATGCATAAATAAATGCAGAAGATATGAATAAAAATATGTTTCTGTTTTATGCTCCTAGACGTTGAGGTGTTTTCTTATGCAGCAATAGATAACTAATATACCAGATTATAATTTGATGGAGTCTGATTATTGCCAAGGTCTCTACAGCAACACATTTAGCAACCACCACTTAGAATGCAATGTGTTCATATTTGGAACATTTTATACATTCATGTTTTAAATGCTCTAATTTTTTAAGTATCTCATACAAATTTTTTTTTTAAATCAAATAGCGCCAAAGGCTTTTGCCTCAAGCTACATTTCCTGCCCCCTCATCCATCTCATTTAACTCTTCGATTCGCTCTCTTTTAACTCTTTCAGGTATTTTTCCTGATATTTAAGTATTTCCTTCCTTATTCCTAAATAATATCAATACACTTTTTCTCAATTCATCAGTTTAGGCATTAATAATCCCCTCAAGCAGGATTTTATCTTGCTTACATCATGTTTTTCCCTCTCAATAAAAGTGTGTAACAATTTTGCTAAAATACATATTGAACGTTTTCATCACATATGATTTAGTAAATATTATTCAATGTTGAGCCAAATAGAGTACTATGGTTGCACATTTTATTTTGAATGGAATTAATAATTGCCCTTTATTTGAATTTGTTTAACTCTCTTCAAACATCTGACAAAATCTTCCTACTTTACCAACAAATGAATTAATTTTTACATTATTTTCACAATGTATATGTACTTTTTTTGTGTGTTTCTTGGAGATAAGATTCCTGCAGGTTTAGTGTTGAGCAAGTAATGACAAGGTGGGACACGCACCAGGTCTGGGACTAGATTTATTGGGAGAAAACATGTAGAAACAAGAAAGAAGCAGGTGAGGCTCACCTGCTGTCGATTGCCTTCTGGCACAATGCACTAGGATCTATCAAGGCCACATGTCAGACTCCCAGATGGGCTGACTGGCCTGAGCTATAGTGCTTAGAAGAAATGTGATTGGGGAAGCACTCGCTTCTTCCCTGGTATGATCAGGCATGAGAGTCCAAGCCTTGTAGTTGTAGCTTTATGGTAGGGTTGACCAGTGCTTTCAGCTCTGATTTGCATGTCTGCAATCTACTAGGATTTATTGCTTTAGTACTTGGCTGTAACCAAATTCCATGGAGTGGGTTTAGGTACCCAAATGGTCCTGTTCTGCAAGATGCCAACTTCTTCTCAGGGTCACCAGCCTGCAGGGAGTCTGTCTTTGACAAGTTCATCTTTATTTCTGCCCTTGGAACGTATGCTCTCATATGAAATAGTTGTACTCTAGGCTTGCTGCACATCTCATATTCTGAGTCTTCCCTTCGATGGTAGCCTGGGAATCAATTTGACCACTCTTCTGAGTTGAGATCACGGTTTCCTGGGGCCCATGTCTTCCTCATTCATGGATAATTCCCCCCATTTTGGTGGCATAAATTCTCCAGTAGCTTCCAGAGAAATGTGGAAGAAAAAAGTTTTGACCCTTTGCACATTTGAAATTGTCATTTTTCTACGCTTGCTTGATCGACTGATTGGCTAGAATATTTTAGATTCAAATTCCATTCATTAGGAATTTTATAGGCGTTTTTTCATTATATTCTATTTTCCAATGTTGCTCTTTAGAAGGCTGATACCAATTGGATTCCCTAGTCTGAGTCAGTGACCAGATTCTTCCTTCCTAGATATTTTTAGGATCTTTTCTCTATTTCTGATATGCTAAGATTTTATGACACACCTTTAAGACTTTTCTATTTAACAGGCTGTATGCTCAGTTAGAGAGTTAGGGCTTTCAGTTCCAAGAAATTTTCTTATGTATTGCTTTCAAATTCCCTTCCACTCCCCACCGCTACAATGTTTCCTTTATTTGAACCCTGTACGTTGGATATAGGACCTCATGGACGGATATTCTAATTTCTTTGCTTTTTTCCCCTATTTTCCCTTCCTGTCTTTTTGTTCTACTTCTGAGAGAATTCTTGATATAATGTTCTACCACTTCTATTGGATTACTAATTTCAGCTTTCATATTATCATATTTTTAAGTTGAAAGAATTCTTCTTTTTCTACAATTGTTTGTTTTGTATTCTGTGCTCTTCTTATTTCATGAAAGTGGCATTTTCTCTTTTCTTTTTTGAGGATCACTGCTTACATATTGTCTGGTGTTTTCTTTGGGCCCCTGTGTCATTTGTTTCCCTTGACAGCATAGTTTTTCTGTTAATTTGTTTGGTGTTTGTGATAGACTGATCATCATTGACTATCAATTCATAGCTAAAATTGGGAACTTAAAAACGAATTGGTTGCAACAGCTATTTTATTGAGTATTTTTCCCTTGGGGTAGTTGGTTTAATCTGAAAGGGATCCTCCAGACTTCTGTACGAAGGGCATGCATGTGGTGCTGCTTTTCTGAAGTTGGGGATATTTAGTACTTTCACTTAATTCCCTTGTTTTCAGTATTGAACTTAATCAACACTCCTGTGTCTGGGCTCTCAAGGCTGGAGCCTCTCCCACTCAGTTTCCCTTAACCAGTGGTTCTCAGCTTTTAACATGCACAGAATCCCCTGGAAGTCTTGCTAAAACTCAGAGGACTGGGCCTCATCCCAAGAGCTTCTGATTTGGTAAGCCTGGGGAAGAGAGCAGTCTGGAGAACATTCATTCCTAAGAGATTCCCAGATCTGGGGTCTGGGGACCCCAGTTTGAGAAACACTGTTGTAGAACATAATCCTCTGGTTTTTGTGGGGGTGAGTGAGAATTCACTGACTGCAGGGTGTAGGGGTCTACATTATAAAACTCTCACACAATCCTTGTTTTACCATCTCAAACTCCACTGTTGACCTCAGGAATACTTGTGGCTTCTAATTCCTGAGACTATCTGGGATCCTTTAGGGGAGAATAAACAAATTTCTTTCTGGCACAACCTCCTCTCCCTCTTTCCTTCCTCCCTGCAGAAATATCAGATGGACTTGCATCCTCTTCCTATCAGATAATTTGCCATTTGTCTCCTCCACTTTCCACCTTATGCTTTTCTTACTGAGGATGGAGAACAAGGAGAAGGAACATCCTAATTCTCATCACTTTCATGGGGTGTTAGGTAGAAAAGGAAAAGTATCCTTATTCCCATCATTTTGAAATGGATGAACAAATCCATAATATTTTTATTCTTGTTAGCTTTACTTTTAGAGGATGCTTTTGGGAGAACTACATTTTATTGAAGTAGCATAATTTGAAAACTGGAAATCCATGATATGTAGTAACTTTCAATTGATTAAAATAGTCAGTGAACCAGAATAAACTATTTACAGTTGTTCAATAAATAGTTTGTACTTAAGAAGGATTTAAATTTTGCACTGAAAATTCTAGCTAAAATAATGCTTTTTTATTCTCCTCTTTTCCTATATCAATTTTTATCTTCTTTTGCCAAGTGTGGGAGATGGAAGTAATTTGCTCCAAAATGCTGGATGGATTTCTGTTAAATCATTTGCATGCTGTTAAGGTGGAGCTATACTCATGAGACTGGAAGCTCATCTCCCGTCCATTCCCCTCTCTGGTTAGTGTCAGGAGATGTGCTGAAACGCTGAGCCCCTGCAGGTGTGCTCTGTCAACTGGGACTTCAGCTCAGAGCTTCTCAGATCAGCACAGTGTGTGGCTTTTGTGCAAAGTGCCTGCTTTCAGCTGGAAGGAGTGTGGGTCAAGGCTAAATGACTGGTTCCAAGGCAGAGCAAACCACTCATAGATTTTGGCTATGTCTGTTGACTTTCAGATCCCAATTTAATTGTTTACTGATCAAATAAACATTAGAGACTATCTATTGGTTCCCTGCTGGGGGGGCTGTTTTCCCAGCCAAAGGGTGATAATATGTTTGTATTATTTTGGCAAAGTTTTTAAGTGTTTAAAAAACATGTCTGCTTAAACCTGCCAATGAGAATGAACCATTTCTAATAATTATTTGCTCAATAATTTGTCTGGAAACAAAACTGCCTTATTTGAATATCACAAAAAACTATGATTTGGAAATCATTAGGGAGGAAATCATAGAAATAGATATACTACGTTAAATGGAGAGATAGATAACCAGATAATAGGTAGATTAGATAGATAGACAAATATATACATAGATTGACAGATATATACATAGATAGATGAATAGATACATAGACATTTTGAACTTATTGAGGGGTCAGATAATTATAATTTTCTCTTTCCAATTGCTTAGAAAAATTATATTCCAGATCATTGTCCCTAAAATTTCTGGAGCTTTTTAAAATAACTGTGAAAAGCAGTCTCGATGCCCAAAATTTGTTCTGTATTACTGGGTTTGCTTCGAAATTAATGATCTCTACTGAGATTTGTGAATATTGGTGCTAACCTGAGCTAGGCTAGGTGTTACTCTGATGTGTTTTTGGAATATGTGGAAACAGCTTTCTAGATGAGCATCTTCTCAAGGGATGCACCCTCTTCCTTTCTCCCCATTTACAGGCAGACACACGTTTCAATGAATGGGATGATCAGGCTGATGAAATTTAGGGGCAAACCAAACAACCCAGTAAGGTCCATTCAAAATCAATTGAAATTTTATAATTGTACATGCAGGTAAGCTATAAATCAGCAAAGCAAAATCATGGCAGAATTGCTTCTGTATCTTAGTAGGGATATATTTGTCTTTTGTTTCTAGGGCCTATAGTGCTAGGCAAATAACAACAATAACAAGTATAATAACTGTAATATCATTATTGAATAACTGATATATAATACACCCAGTGCCATTTGCTATATGCATAATACATTAATTACATTTAAAACCTCCAGTAATTCTTTGGAGTAAAGATTGTTATTTCCATTTTATAGAGAAAATTGAAGCTTAGTTTTAGCTTCTTACCCAATGTCCCAACTAATAAGTGTTGGTGTCCAAGACCCAAATTTGTCTGACTCTCCAACTCATTCTCCTAATCAGTATGGCAGGAATTCAGTATAACTGACAGAGTGGAATTTACAGGTGGCAAAACTATGAAGCTTGAAATACTGTGTGGCTTAAACACACTACTTCTTTAATTCTAAAGCAATGCAGATTTCCTAAGAAATAGATTGAATCTTTGATGTATCCCATGTGTCTAGAACAGTGTCTGGCAAATAGTGAGTATTCAATTGGTAGTTACTGAATTAATGAATTAAATAATTTACTGTCACTGGTATACTGGTATAACTTGTAGTATACTGGAAGATCTTTAAACTAATGTATGCATGTTATTACTTGCATGACACACAGCCTAAACTATACAATTACTGTATAATTCAGAGAATTCATATGCATGTGTGTATATGTGTGTGTGTGTGTGTGTGTTTTTGTGTGTAAATATACATATACATAAAATCTTCCCCCATTGTATTACATATAAATTGTTCTGGAGGTCAAAAGTCCAAACTGGGTTTCACTGGGCTAAAATCAAGGTGTTGGCAGGGCTGCATTCCTTTCTGGAGGCCGTTTTTTTCCCTTTTTCAATTTCTTGAGGCTGCTCTTATTCCTTGGCTCATGGCCCCACCCATCTTCAAAGCCAGCAAAGGCTGTTTGATTGTTTCTCACATGGCATTATTCTGATACTGATGCTTTGGCCTCCTTCTCCCAAATTTAAGGACTCTAGTGATTACATTGGGCCCATCTGGATAATCCAGGGTACTATCCTTATTTTAAGCTTAGTTGATATGCAATCTTAATTCCATCTGCTATCTTAATTCCCCTTTGACCCTTTGTAACATAACAGATTTTCAGTTTCTGGGAATTAGGACATCGACATCTTTGGGAGCCAATATTCTGCCTACCACAGGTAGAAGAGCGAGCACAGAGTTATTGGTAACAGACTTGCATGTGGATTCCAGTTCTACATCTCTACATCAGCTATTGGATATTGGGCAAGTTACTCAACTTCCTCAATTCTTGTTTTCTAGATGGCAAATCTGAGTTTATAATCACTACAACCCATATTTGTCATGAAGATGTTGCAAACATCAGAGATTTCAGAGGTCTTGGCCTGTGAATGAGAATTCTCTTGTTTACTTTATCATTCTATTAAATCTGAAAAACTTCCCAAAAGTATATTTTAGGTTCTAGCATTCTTATATACCCTTTATTCTTGTCAAGTGGAGGGGGTGAAATTCATCCATTTAATATTTTCTTTATAGCTCATTGTCTAGTCCTATCTAAAAATGATTGGTGATTAAGGGCCTATTATCTGTCCTTTTCTATTTCAGTTTACCAAGGAAGATACTGCAATACAGCACAATCCTTGAAGAGACAAGACTAATGAACTTGCACCAATTGGAGAAAAGTTGATAAATAAATTGTGTTGACAAGGAATACAGTTAAACTTCAAGAAAGAGATAGCTCTGTAAAAATGGTCTATTTGCTGAAAGCTGTAATGCAACAAAGAGAATAATGGAGAGAATTTCAAATTAAAGGAAGAGAATTAGCAAAAATGAAAAATAATGGATGAGAGGCTGAACATGGTGTGCAGAGGATGTCAAGAAAGAGACAAGGAAAGCAGAGGAGAGACCCTATCTGTTAAATGTGTAAAGAGTACTCTTTAACATGGAAAATGGACTTCAATATAAAAGGACTTAAATGCCAGGCAAGAAAGTTTAGAAAAGGAAGATATTGAAAATTCTTGAATAGGAAGTGATAATGGCACTATTTGAGGAAAGCGAGTTTGGATTAAGATGAGCTTGTAGACACTGGGGACAAGTAGGAAAGTTGAGTCATAACCCCCTTCCCTGCAAAAAAAAAAAATAAATAAACAAAAAATGATATTGAGCAATGCATGAGTCACTTTGTCTTTTTCTTTCTTTTAAGTTCAAGCATTTCAACTTACAGAAAGAACAACATTTAGGGAAATAAAATGTGGCCCACTGACAGACTAAGAGGTGTCCTGATAGATATTAATTAACCTTTTATAAAAACTTTATGAGGAAGGATAGTGAAGAGAAAGGGGAGACATTTATTAAACAAAACAAAGCAAAACTCTACACTCTAGTCCTATTTGTGCTGTGCAATATGATATAGCTTATATTCATGAGTTTTATTTCAATGATCATTTCTGTAAAGAGTATGTGTTTTTAGAATTCTATTATTTACTACCCGGTGAACTTGATGAAAATAAACTTCTAAGAACCTCAAATTTCTTCATCTTTAAAATTTGGCTTATATATTCTACCTCATACAGTTTTGGTGAGGATTAATACGGAAAGCCCAGCTTCAACAGTGAGAGTAGCTCCTAAACAATTTCTGGGCAGCCTAAGCAAGAAGGGAACTGATGAGAAGAATACAAGGCAACTCGTATGATTAAAGGAGAATGAATGAGGGCAACTCAGAGATCAGAGAGAAAGAACACAAGGGCTTTTTCTTCAAGTTGCTACCTTTGAAGTATTTCAGCTCTACATGATTTCTGTCCTTGCTTCACTTACATCATCTGCTCAAGATCCAAATTTCCAGAAAAACAAAGTGTCTGACGAGCCTAGCTTAGGCAATGAGCTTGACCTTGGTTGTGGTGGTGGAAGAAGCTGATGTGGCAAGGCATCTTGATTTGTGTTCCCACAAAGATGATTATGCAGTGGAAGTCAGAGTCATTCTCAAAATGAAAAGTGAGACCCACCACCTAAAAAAAAAAAAGAAGAGAAATATAGGCAAGCAATGGTAGGATGGTGGGCAGGACATTACGGATATTTAAAATGTGTCTGGGACTGTATTCAAAAGTAGAAAAGAAATAGAGAGAAGGTCTTCAACTTGAGTAGTTTACAATTTATTTGAAAGCACTGAATAGATCCACTCAAAATAAGTAGGACACAATTCAAAGGCAATGAAGAAGCAAGAGCAAATCCCATAAAACTGTGCCACCCCATGACCAGTCAGAACAGGGTTGCATTCAGAGCACATAAAATCCTATCTCCAAGGTGCCATTGAAGACAATTTAAATCTTTACTGCTGCCCCTTAAACTTGACAGATGGAGGATTATGTTGACGTTGCACAGCAACAGATCTTAAAAATCCTTTGTATTCCTCATTTTCTCCAGGGTGCCACCACTGACTGGCTGGCAAACTTCTCTCTCTGTGTCCCAAAGTTTCCCAAGATGCCTTCCCCAAAATTCAGCTTACATTGATAGCTCTCTCTCTCTCCCTCTCTTTTTCTCTCTCGCTGCATATACTTCCTCATGTCTGGATCTATTTGCTTTTCTCCCAAGTAAACCCTCTTTCTTCTAATGTAGACATTCCAAAATGTTTCAGGTCTTCCTGGCTTCTGCAGTTTGTTCTTTCTACCACCTATTCTAACGAATAGGCAATGCTGCTTCTCTGTTAGAAGTCAGATGAGGAACATTTAGCTCTGACTACTTGCCCCATTTATGCTTCCAATCTCACAGATTTGAGAATTCATCATCCAGATAGTGTGTGTGTGTGTGTGTGTGTATATATATATATATATATATTTGTTGAGAAAAGTCAAGATGAAGTTTCTTTTTTTTTCCCATCATATCTCTCCAGTGCCTGTTTACACAGGGTCTGGCAGAGAATTAGTATTTATTAGTTTTAATTTTTTAATTGAATTGTTGAGAACAGAGTTAGTCAAGATTTAAAGGAATCAGAGATTCTTTAGCAGTTTCCAGCACAGGTACTAGTCTATAAATGTGGTTGGCGACTGTAATGCAGTGGTCAGGTGTTGCAGAAAGCTTTTCTAATTATCAGTGGAGAGTGTTAGCAATGAAGTGAGTGCTGCTAGTATCCTCACTGTTTAGTTTCCCAAACTGAGTGGAATATTCAAGAATCTGGTAGGAGAGGGGAAGGGAGAAGAATGAAAGTGAAGGAAAGGAAGAAGGAGGAAGGGGGTTTGAAAATGGCTGCTGCCATCACCACTCCAGACTTGCCAAATGTCTCAGACACCAGACCAGGTTGCTGGAGTCCAGACCATCGAGGTAACTAGTGTATATGAGGTAGCATGCACTACTATGGCCCTGTCTTTACCTTTACTTACATATCCGTAAAAAAATATGACTATAATAATAATACCATCTTATTTCAAAAGGGTATTCAGTGGTTTAACTAGCAAAGTTTACATGGCTATCTAATTATAATGTTAATTACTGTTTAGTAAAATTCCATTACTGTTTTTTTCAAGAGACCAGAAACTAAAATCTTTTCAACAGGTTAAAAGAAAATCCTTATAATGAGAAATGGAAAAGCACATAGAGAGACCATCAAGTGTAAAGACTCACAAAAGAAAATGTTCTGAAGAACTCCTTAAGATATTTTTGTGCTGCATAAACATAGAAGATTGTCCAGAGTACATGCATACAGTATAAAATTCTGATAACTAAATGTTGGGAAGCAAGAATTCTTTCTAGAGTGTTACAAATACCCCTCAGAGCCATAAGAACTGAAAGATCAATGTGGAACACATTACCATGGCAGAAATAACAAAAGAACTGTGCCTGGGAGCCACTGTTTCACTGTTCCAGTAGTTATTAGAGCTTTTGTGTGTTCTCATCCCTGCATCAAAAGCCCGAAATCTATGAGCTCTAATGATAGATTTACACTGGGATTCAAAGGACAGCCAAAATGGAACAACGTTCTCAAGTTGCTAATCACAGACACTGGCTTAATACAATGAGACAAGATGAAGACTTTGTGTTTAAGGCTACTAGCTAGAGCTGCTAGGACAGCTTCGATTTTATTCATATTCAGGCTGAGGAAATTGTGTCTGATCCATTTGGAAACATCACCTTGGAAACATGAAATAAAGGGCAGGAAACCGCATACCAGCTGAAGAAAAGAAGTGATCCCTGGGCACCGTCTTTGTGAAGGTGATATCTGACCCTGGTCCACACACTCACCAGTGGAGGAGACTGCTGGGCTGCAGACTCAAGTTAGAAGCTCTGAAAGCCCATGAAGGACTCAGTTTCCATCCCCTGACATGATTTGGTATGATTCTACTTTTGCATAAATTAATCACAGAACTATAATAATTTCCTGCTAGGGTTCCAAATTTAGAACCCGGTTCCGCCTTCAAGTCTGTACTACAGATCTTTATAATGCAAGTCAAGTATTTGAAGGAGCTGACAGCACTAACCTCAATGCAAAATGTTTGATCTGCTTCTTGTCTCTCATCTTCTTGAAAGCATTTCTCTCCGATTTTCTTTCTCTTGCCCACTTAGTGGTAGATCTCTCAAAAGATGTATAGTTTGGGTGGCTTTGGCAAAAGCTTTTATGCTTTCCTTCTTACATAACAGCCTGAAATTGTTAGATCTGGATCCAGTTTAAAGAGCACAAACTACAAAAAAAAAGGCCAGAAGGAATTATTTTGGTTCTCTCAAACTTCATCATACATATCAACAGACATCTAAGGAAGAAGAGTCTACTTTCTTGATCATTTTTCTAAATGAATGTTTTTAAATGCAAAAATCTGTCTTATCCAAGAAACTTGCAAATGCTTGCTATTTCTGAAGGCATTGAGCCTTAATTTTAACCTAAAATTATTTATAATGCTTTATATTTCTCTATGGTAGAATCAAGGCCCATCAATTCATCCCCTCAAATACCTCTCAAGCTGTTCCCCACAACCCCACTGTTGCAGTTCTAGTTTAGGGTTTTAGTATTTCTTGTTGGGGCTATGGAAATAGCTTTTTAAAGAGTCTTCTTGTTGCTGACTTGATTCTGGTGGCAGCACCTTCCAAGTTTTCTCCACACTGCATTTTTTTTAAAGCTAGAATTTGTGTCACACCCTTGCCTGATATCTTCCAGTAAATCCCCATCATTCTCAGGATTTATTCCAAAATGCATGACATGGTACATACATTTTTTTATGTGCTTACTCTGCCCACTTTCCCACTTCATCCCTACCACTGTGCCTATAGTCAAGGAGACCATCTCCATCTTTGGCTCTGACACCATGCCATGGCCTCTCATGCCTGAAATATCAATGATTTTACCAAATCTCTGCTCATATCCCTCAGTGCCCATCTCAACATCACCTGATCACAGTCAGTGAAAAAATCCCCATGGCAATGATTAGCGGATGCATATTTAACACAGTATTAATAAATACTAACATTAGGCTGTTGACAACATTGAGCTGTTCTTTAATTCCCCCTTTTCATTAAACTTCCTATTACTCTTGTGTTATTTGGATGGATGAATGGGGTGAAATGAGGCAAAACTATGACAGAAGTTGCAGAAATTAAGAAAAAGGAACAGAATCAGAAAGAGGAGATAATGAGGAAATTGTCATTCTCTAAAAATCCTCACAGAAGTGGAGTTATTCTTGGGATATTTTACAGTATATGGGATGGGAATGCAAGTCTTGCTCTTTGAAGAGTAAAGGAGAGTGAACCCTAAACATAAGAGGATTTGGGGATGAGATATGTAGATGGATGACTTTGGCTTACAAGTCTACCTATGTCTAAGAATTCATCTGCCACCTCTCATTTAGTGATCTATATCATTATTTGACATTTTGAGGTACTTGTGGAAAATTTAGTTTTTCTCATGTCAGTTATTGAGTAGTTGTTGGGAAAAGCGAACTCCTTCAGAGATTAGGCCATGTTGATGTCTAAACTCTCCATTATGGCTCCATGTAAAGTCTTCCTATTTCAACCCATCCATAGACCATGTGCTTTCCCTACCCTCGCCTCCATCCCACATCTTCCCGAGTCCCCTACATTTTGCAGATGTCTGCTTCCAAAGTTTTCTTCCTATTTAGCCAGAACCAGGCTAACCTGAAAAATATGAGTAAAGGAAAAGGCTTAAGCCAATGTTTCTCTTTGCTTGTTTGAGTTTTAATACTCTCTTAACCAGTGTTAGCAAGGGGATAGGGAAGTGGACACCTTCAGGCACTGCTGTTGGGAAGGCAAGTTGATGCAAACTTTTTGGAAGAAAATTCACAATATGTCTAAGTACTTCCGCTTTGTTGACTTCATCTTAAATAAATAATTACAAATGTTCACAAAAGTTATCTTGCTTACAAGGTCATTTATTTTTTGCATATTGATTTTAATAGTGAAAACTGCAAATAACCTAAATGTTAAAATAGGGATTGGCTTGATAAATTATGATAAATCTACACAATGGAAAATATGCAATTGTTTTTAAATGATGTAAAATAATGGAGAAAAAATTCTGATATGAATATGCTAATAAGGAATATTAAAGTCCTTATTATGTGGTGGTGGAGTTGATGTTTTATTTGTTTGTTTGTTTATTTACTTATGTGTATTTTCTAATTTTTCAAAAGGAGCCTATATTTGCTATCTAAAACCATTTTAAAAATTTCTGTGAGAGGTCTAGAAAAGTAAAACACATGGTAGAGCTGTAGAAACTATAGCCAGTTAAAATCAGAATTCAAAATAGAAAGAATTTTTTCCCCATAAAATTTCCAGCTACATTCGTATTCACAACACATGAAACCATTAGACCAGATTTATACAACACAACATGAAGTAGAGAGTAAGCAAGTAACTAATTAATCTGTTCTGTAAAGACAGAGAAGAGAGGAAATGGTTTCCTCAAATCTCCTTTGGTGCTGATATCTGTCTTCATGAGCAGAGTGCTAATCTCTGACGCAGTCTTTGCTCAGCTTATGTTCTTTATATAACAAGATTTTGTTTTTATAGTCATCAAATCAAGGATTTGCAATCTTTGGCCTATACTTGGCTTGTGAAAATTTTGTTCTGCTCACAATTTATTAAAGGCATTTCCAAAATAACTTGCCCAAACATTGCATCACTGTAAACAGACCAATAACAAACTGAAGATCTAGAGGTTTTATGAAGTTTGGCCGATTACTGTTGCATTTAAAGCAATCCTAAGCATTCATTCCATTACAATATATGAACATGAAATATCGCAAATTAAACATCTGCCCATGATATGCAAAGTTACCATTTATTGTCATGTAAGAATGACTGAGAGGCTGCAAAAAAGTTAACACCACTAAAAGAATAGAATGCTGACATCCCACTGGATGATCCTGAAAGATAATATGGAACAGAGCATAGGGACAAAAAAATACAAAGGAGCATGGCTGAAGCTACTACTGGAATATTTTTTCAGCAGCCATTAGAAGCTTTTGTCTGTTAGAAGCCAGTACATTAAAAAAAAAAAAAAAAATCCTCAAGGTTGTGAATTTTAATGGTAGCTTTTTGCAAAGAGATTTAAAATTGGAACACTCTTTGCACATGACTAATCACTGACAATAGCGTGGATTGTTAGTGTTTAAAGGTGAACTTTGGTTAAGTTTGGTATACCGGATGAAATTCACAGATGACAACAAGCACTCTACCCCACTTCAAGCTGCATAAACCTGGTCCAGGAAAACTAGCACCTGAACCTACACACGTGTACACAAATCTAAGATAAGTGTGATAGTTTGACAGAGTACAAGTATAGCTTGTTTTGGTGTCAAGCCTGCATTTAACCTCAGTTTATTTATTTAAGCAAATATGGTAAAAGATCCAAGCAAATAGTGTCTTGGCAACACTTAGAAGGGAATATCTGAATCAAAACCTCATAAACATATTTCATATGACTTCATACCCATAAAGCATTGGTTCAGAACACACACACAAAAATCAGATATCAGTTAGTTGTCTTTCAACGTAAGTTTTCATCAGTTGCTAATAAAGGGAATCAACCCTCCCCAATCCCCCACTCCCTGACCCCCTATGGCTTGAAGCATGTTTATTAGAAAAACTCTTTTGAGTACATGCAGAAAGGATAGAAGTATTCTCTGTATTGTCTGCTTCCGTTCCTCTAGAGATCTGAGCACATTTCACTCCCTTTTTCTTTTCTCTATCATTCTTGGAGATTTATAAAAAAAAAAAAAATAGTACTCTTATTTCCTGAGCCTTGTGTTTATTACCTTGGCTGATGGAGACGGAAAAGAGAGAGGGAGGGAGGGAGAATGACAGGAAGGCTCATGTTGAGAAAAGAATTCTTTGCGGAATGATTTACTCTTCGGAACTTTTAAGATCAACTTGCGATAAGTAACAAAGTGGTCAAATAAACAATATAAAATCAGGGACACCTTGCTATTCAAGAAGGTTTTTTTTTTTTTTCTTTTTTTTACTATTATGTAATCTTGAAACGAACACAATGGCCCGCCCCCACTCTGCCACCCCCCACCCCCCCAAAAAAAGGTAATACGGTAGCTGGATAAGTATTCAGGAGCTCAAAATTCTGTGCGGTATATAATTAGCCAAGAATCTCACAGTATAAAGAAGGCAAAGTCCGTGTTAAATAACACTGAACATTTTTAAAACTGACAAAAAGTAAATCAAATACACACCTAATACAAAATGTTCATATATTTCACAACCATTCAGATGATTGGCAGAACTCATTCTATTCCTCGGTTTTGTGAAAAAATAGAAACTGATATATGCCCAATCTAATTCAAGATCTTAGTCTTTCTGCTCTGATTTTCAGAGTCCTGATTTCTTTCCTGCTTTCTCTACCACAAATCAGTGCAAGCCAACTCACATTTAGGCTAGAGAAGGGAATTTCTCATTTCTGTTCCCACACTTGGAAAAGGGGAAACATTTGTTGTTTCTACTATCCACTCTGTCTCCTAATTTTGTTACACATGATTTTTGTTTTTGTTTTTTAGATTGGGTGAGGGTATATGTGCGTCAAGTCAGGGGAATCTATGAAAAGTGAGGCATCTGGATACTCAAAGATCAAAACCAAATCTTTGGTCTCACGTGAAGAACTGCAGTTTGGGAGTCACTGTACTTAATTCAATTATAGTCCCCCTTTTATTTATTTATTTTTCTTAAATCGAAGGCAGAACACAGCACAAGGCAGAGAGGGAAAAAAAAATAACAAAGAGATGATCATACTCTGTAGGCTCTCAAGGCATTTTTCCCCAGGCTTCAAATCAGGGCCTACTCCAGCTACACCCATACAGCTGAAGTCAATTTCACCCAGTTCTGGGGAACAGGATTCTTTGGTACTGGGAACCTCAATTCAAGCTGCTTAACCTGATGCATACATGTTCGCTCCACCTACTTTAAATTTCAAATGTCCCTGCAGCTTCCCAAACTCATTGTTCCTAGATATTAGACAGGCAGAGTTTAGAGCCTTGTTTACTGCCATTGTTTGCTTTTTTTTTTTCCATGAGTGCTTAAGCCTTTATTTGCTCTTGATCATCTGACTCCATTTGGGTTGATGTCAGGTAAATTCACTCAGCAGCTTGCCCTTTTAAAACTTTTCTGATGCTTTTCACAGAAGAACATGCTTAATGGGTACTTATTGAATAGTTTCCATTTTATTTTTAAAGACGATGCTGCAAAATCCTAATTATGCATAATAAATTCTTAGTATGTTTTCTGTTTTCTTTTGTTGTCTTTATAACCAGACACAATGGATTTTATTTTTAAATATTGATTGGCTAGTTAATAGGCTCTGGACCCAGTTCTCCAAACTTACTCCATAAGTAAGAAAAAACATTTTAGCATCCCATAATATGTATTTATTTATTTTTGTCATATGCATGTATGTCTATATGAAAAATTAAATATATATAAAACTAGAAACTGGAAACTGATTAAGTTAAAAAGTATAGGTATAAATAAAATTCTAATCTTTTTGCCTACACATACAGTTTTTTTTTGTTTGTTTTTACCCATCCCTTAGGAAGGGCCACACCACTTTGGAGATCAATAATCTAGTCCAGCAATTATTAAACTCCAACACCTGGAAGTCTTGTTTGAACGCAGATTCAAAGGCCAGTTACAGAACTTCTGAATCAGTAGACCTGAGGTATCACCCATAAATTTGTATTTCTATAAAGCTCCCCAAGGATGATGCTACAGCTGGCCCAGGAGCCACACTTGAGAAATAAAGCTCTGATCTATAAAACGATTCCTTGACTGGATAACTGATAATTCCAGGTCCAGGTTCATTTTTAATCTAATGTCTTCCAGAGGCCTGAAATATAGGACTTGAATTCATTTGATCCAGATTGTACGTATTAGCTGACCAAGATTATTTGTTCTTTTCCCTCTCTTTTGAAAATTATTTTCACATACTTAAATAAACATGCATTAAAACCTCCCTAACTAAGACCAACTGGAGAAAAGGCCATCTGAATTCAGCAAAGGAGACTTCTCAAAATAAAACTTAACAGCTTTTCACTCCACAGAATAACTAGAGGCAACTTCTGTAGAAGAGCTATCTGGCGAAAAAAAAAACCTACAGATTCACGAATTAGATTAAAATAAAATGTAATGAACAGCATGGTATTTAAATTTGATTTGATGCCTTCCCAGTATTTTAAAAAGTTTTTGACCTCAGTAAGTTGAACCTTCTCTGAAATATTGTTTACATTTCCTGGAAACCAGCGTACACAATTAATTTGCTTAGCAAACTTTTGGGTCAAGGACAATGCAAAGATAAATTAAAGTGCCACAGGTATGCAAAGATTCCAAATGAGTCCTGGGCTAGTGAAACTTTATAGTATTTTTATAAAGTGAACATACCCCAAATTTTATGTGCCTTAACATTTGGTAGAGGAGTGTTCCTGTACTAAAACTAATTTATTTGACTATCCATTCATTCATTTCCTCAACAAAGAGTATTGTGTAGTCATTATGTCCAGGTATTGTGCTATGCAATTGTGATAGAGCTGTCACTGAGTTTATGATGTAGTTGGGGGGGATTTGGATATTAATAAAATAACAATGCAAATACATGTAAAATTATCAGTATTAAAAGAGCTAAAAGGAGAGGTAGATGATGCTATGAAAGTATGATAGGGGGAAATGACTTAATTGTCCCAGGGAAAATGTGCCCCATTTCTTTCGAAACAAGTGGCTTGTTCTTAAGTATTTGCTTAAGGGATAACTTAAAAGTTTATCAGTGCCCGATCAAAGGTCATGACAGATTCAACAGGCCTGAATGGATGTCCAAGACCTCTGGCTATATTGGTACCTAACTGGTTTTAGAAAGTCAGCAGGGACAAATAGATCTATATGGGAATGCGAGAACCTAAGAGAATGGCTGGGGCTTTGGGCCAGCATTTGGCCCATTGCATTTAGCTTAATCATTAAATAAAATGGTTAAAGAACAAGGTTGAATAATTTCCTTGCCAGGCAGATCCTGAGATTCGTGGCTCTTGTGCTGGATCTGTATACCCTGGTCAAATTTCTGTCTGGGTGACTGTGCCCTGCCAATTCCACAAGTCATCAAACTGTCCTTGCTATTTTGAAAGGTCAACTTTTCTTAGCATCTCTTTCGTAGTCCTCATACTGATGAGGTCCGCAACCTATACACAAAAGAAACCTCTTAAGGATGCTTCAGGTTCCAGCCTGCTATCTGCACAGAAGGCATTATTATTCCTAATTTAATAACAGAGTAACGTTTTCATACTAATTAGAGACTTGCTGGCTTTAATTACTACATATTATTCCATGGGAAGAAAAAAAACCACTCACACAAATTTTAAAATAAGATGTTGCTAGTAGTGTGGTAAATGTTTCATTCTTGACTGCTGGTCTACTGATAAAATAGATTTGTTCTGGCTATCTTGACAATATTTTCATTTGTCTTTTAAACTAGACCCCCATGTAGGACTTTTCCAGTTAAAATAGATAGTCATTGAAACGGATTCTTTTTTCCATGTTTTTGCAAGAAGAAAAATATATCAATGTTGCTTTTCATAAGGAAATTGCTTCTAAAAAAATATTTGCGGAAGGTGGTTTATCCTTTAAAAAATGTCTTTCTGATTCCTGAACTGAGGTCACTTTATTGTGATGACTCACCAGTTTGGTAATAACCATCACGTTAGGGATTAGCAAGTTTACACAAAATAAAGGAAATATAATAAAGCCTGATTAATAAACTTTAATTAATAGACTTTGGCTTTCCCTGATCTTCCTCCTTTATTCCAGTGTAGTTTGGGGAAGTGAAAGGTAACATCTTGATAGAAGCTTTACTTATTTATAAATTTTGAGCTGCTGTAGAGTCTTCCTTATCTAATCACTGTTCTTATACCTTATGACTTAGCTAATTTTTCTCATTAATTTAATTCTAAAAAGAATTAAACTTTTTGTTTAGCAGTTTTTCCCTAAATGATAAATTCCTAAGTTAATAAAATCTATAAAATTTTTTTGAGAGATCTAAGTTCCTACAGATTTTCATCAATGGAACCATTTTTTACTCCTCACACTAGAGGGAAACTAATATGGGGCTCAGGGATCTAAAACTGTGATGATCTGGGTCTTGTTACCTTGAAAATGAGCACACATGCTAATTATTGGAGCAAGTTGTAAAGAAAGAAGGAAGTATAGGTGAGAATGCCTTATAGTTACTTATTTATGATTGAGCTATTGAGATATTATAACGCAACACCTCACTTTTTACTTCATTCTGTTTCAAACTTGGAAACTCAATTTAAAAATAAATGAACAAAGATCTACTGTTTTCTTGGAACTGTGCTGAAGTATAGCAAAGGTGGGGAGGTGAAGAACAGCATCACTGATGAGACCAACCCTAAACCCACGCAAAGAAGAGAGCCTTAAAAATTTCTAGTAATTTGAGAAGGAAATATTAAGTTGTACATGAAAATTAAAATTTGTCTTAGGCTGATTATATTCCAAATCACTTGATGTGCTACTGAATATATGTCTTTAGCCTGGCTTTGCTGGTGTCTAATGCCTATGTTAGATTTCACATTTCATTTGAATATGAGGTTATACTTGACCAGACATCTGACAACCCATTGATTGCTAAAATCCATTTGGCTGACCTGAATGTCTCAGTGGATAGATGCCCACTTCCTCCATTACAGTTTTCAAGCTTGTTCCTCCTGAAACTGCTTTCTTGGTACTTATCTGAGGAGGAAAAATTATTTTTCAGTCAAGAGAACTAAATAGTTACACTCTCCTAATAAGGTATAGAGCTCTGTATTTCTGACTGAGATATGCCCTTAGGAAAGTATGGAGTTTGAACAAACATGGGCTCCTTTTTCTTTATTTCTAAGTTTCTTATCTAGAAAATAAAGCCATAGCTGAGAGACCAAGTAAGAACAGTGACTTCAGATAGACCATTCCTCCAGACATTGGGAGTTCCTTCCTGCTTTCTACTATTTCGAAACTTATAGCTGGACTGGACAAAGTTATCTTACTGTTCAGTGTTTAACAATGATGCATACTCCCTCCCCACCACCACCTGATGTGTTAAGTAGAAGGATCAAGACTGTAATTATAGGACAGAGGGTGGCATGGAAAGTCCTAATGTACTGTAACAGATAGGAAAGGGAGTGGGGAGACAAAAAAACAAATGAAATAGGAGGTGCACAAAAGGAACCATTCTGAAAAAGATACTAATTCTGCAAAAGATAGTAATAATTGCATAGTTTTTTACTCTAGAGCTAGATTGAACTTAGATCCCTCACCCAAGCAGAAATCTCAGTTTATGTCCTCATTACACTAACTTCTCAAATAATCGACTAAATTTTTTTTTTTCAGTTTTCATCCAGTTTGGACATCTCCTAGGTATAAACTATTTAACACATGGTACAGCATTCATAGAGCCATTTAGTGAAAGGTAATTTCTGGTCAGACTTTCTCCACAAATAATGAAGAGAGTATCTCCCAAGAAAAGAGGATGCATTTGGGTCTTTGCCTGTTAAAGAAACATACTCTTAGCAGTAAGCTCAACTCAAAGATTTTATTACTATGACTTCATAATCATATCTTGCCAAGCATATAAACAGAGACATAACCTAGGTCGCCTAATTTCATCCATGTTTACAATATATAGACTCATTTTCTAATTTACAGCTGCTGATCATCTCACACTTGACAGCAAGACTGGACAAATTAACTTTTTCATCACAACTGAAACGTCCGGTTACCCATCTCTCTCAATGTCTGGGCAATGTCACTTTCTGAAGGGTGTCCATAGCACTTAAGATTTGGGAGATTTTTTTTAACTTTAGATTCAATTGTATAATTCGTCACACAATAGATGAAAAATTTAAAAGTTTTCCCTATGATGATTCTGATTTTAATATAATACAATAAGTTTATATATTGGAAATGGATAGTTAACACTTTAAGAGCTGTGGCAGGATTGCTATTTAGGTTTGTGGCCTCAAATATCAATCTCAATACTTATGATGAATTTTGATTGCTTTTAGTTTTGTTTAGATTTAGTTTAGTTTAAATAAAAGATTCCATTTGAAACTGATCAAAAAGGCAACCTTCATGGAACTAAATTATTCCTTACAGAGAATTCAGGTGTAATTATTGCTAATGAATTTGTTTTTAAAGTTAATTTCATAGACTTTTATTCAGAGATACACATATGAATAGAAGTCATCATCTCTGAATTTTTCAGCTAGATCCTAAAATCTGTTATGAAAATTTCTCACCAGAAAAATAACCATTTGTATAATTTACAGTCTTAGCCCAATGATGGCTTGATAGCATGCCACTTAATATACCAAGAAAGTTTAACTGAGCCAACAGCTCTTCACTCCTAATTTAAATGATTTCAAATTTAGTTTATTATAATTTGATTTTAAGGTCTACACTATTTTATAATGAAATGGCAATGAAGTGTATAATAGGTTTTACTGGGGCATACATAGGAAATAGTTTAATTTCTCCCCTATATGGGTATTTAGGAAAGTTTGGTCCAATTCCATAACCATACCTTTTCTCAGCCATTTTGGTTACCAGGACAGTCTTACCTAGCATTGATACTCAGTTTTCTTTATTTGTTTGTTTGTTTTTAATCTCAAGCACAGAACAAAGCTTCTGTCCTCTATAGTGTGGCTAATTCGAGGAGAGGAGGGACTGCAATCTATTACTTCATCCCTCTCTTTTAGGCACTAGCTTTTCCACTTTTGTTGGCATAAAGAGAGGATGGGGGGCAGCAGTCTTTGTATTTGATTATCTTTGTGTTGGTGGTGGGGAAATGTCCTGGGTTCCTTCTGTTACTCATGGCCTCTGCTGTTGAGGTGTTCTGTGTGGAATCTCCGTGTAGGTAAAGCTTATGGTTTCCCAACTTAGCCCCATCCAGTTCTTTCCATCTTCTCCCTCAGAAAACAGACTGGTTGTTCCAGAGGTGCATATCTCCAATATTTTCCTCATGTTGGAATATGAAGGAATGACTGGGCCTAGGTAACCCCACAGCATCTTCCCTTTCAAGTATTCTTTCTAGTGGTTCCCCTGGAATCACTGTGGTACTTTCTTTTACACCCTAGGGGACATAGAGTATAGATGGCATACAATTTGCTCTATCTTTATCTCAGGCACACTACACTACAGTCCTTTCAAACTTAGCTGAAAGTGGCTAGCCAATGGATCAAAGCAAGAAGCGGTAGGAGTTTTTATATTCAAGTGTGCCTCCAAATTTCAAGGGACACGTGTGTAGTATCTTCTGTCTTCTTTGCTGAAGGGTGGGAAGACCAGAAAACAAAAATGTGGTAAATTTCTAAGATCTCAGAGTACTCTCCTGAAAACAATCCACTCCAAATGGACCTTTGGTTTCTGCAATTAAATGATCATTCATCCAGAAAAGAGCATTCCAGTGCCCTTCCTTGTAGGAGTTATCTATCATTTATGAGGGTCGCTACTAGAGCTTCCCTAACTCAGCCTCCATAAAGCCGGTCAGTTAGCACTTTTCCAGCTCTCTCTATTATTTGTATTATACTAACTTGAGTAGAATGGGAAGGGTTTATCCTCAGAAGTCAGTGGTAGTAACTAGCCCTCTGACCTTAGAATGTGGAGACCTAAGAGCCTTTTTTTCTTAGCTTTGGTGTTTAACTACAATCCACATCCACTTACAGTAGTTTCCATAAATTAACCATTAAAAGAAAAATGTATTACTTATTTTCCAAGAATAACAACTTAAGTTTACATTTACTTACATGCAGTTTATCATAAAAAAATTGTAGTTAGTTTTTTGTTTTGTTTTGCCTTTTTTTTTTTTTAAACCTTTTTTGTCTTCTCAGAGGAATTGTTGCCTACCCTGAAACCTCTTTCTAATGTTCTCCTATGTGTTTTAGATTTTACATTTATTCATCCTGTTCTAACTTTTGTCTGTGGAGTAAGTGGGGTTGACTTTTTATTTTAGAGATATTCAGTTTGCTCAAACACCATTTGTTGAAAAGCTTATTCTCTCCCTATTAACTTGGTGTCTTTGCCAGATAATCAATTGACCATATATGTATAGGTTTATTTCTAATCTTCCTGTTCTAATTTATTGATGTATTTTCTCTCCTTATGCCCTTCTCTTGATCACTCTAGTTTTGTAATAACTCTTTAAATCAGGTACTATAAGTCTTTCAACTTTTTTTTTGCTTTTGAAAGATTGTTTTGGCTATTCTAGCTTCTTTATATTTCCATATAAGTTTTAAAATCAGCTTGTCAGTTTCTAAAAATTTCCTGTTGACATTTTGATTGGAATACCATTGAATCTGTAGGTCATTTTGAAGAGGATATCTTTTAAGGGTCAAATCCCTTCCAGTTTCTGTCTGCTTTTGATCACTTTCCAGCACCTTCGAAGAGTGCCCCCTACCCAGAGTTTATCATTGTTATCTGTGGGACAGTTAGTCTCATCACAGCTACCCCACCATTACCTGAAGCCTCAACGGTAGATATATAGGCATCATTTTCCTCACACACATTACTACATGGGGTATTTCATTTTATTTTCTTGAATTTATTTCTGCTTTATTTTTTCTATTTCATAGGAGACTCATATTTGAAAGGTAAAATGACTTTCCCAAATCCAACAGAAAAATGCTGAAGAAATTAGAAAAATAACTTTTAAAAATGGAAATCTGACAAAGTTCTTCTGTCCTATGGATTTTGCTCACGTACTCTCTGCCTCGAATGCTGTTATTCCTATTTTTTACCAATTTAATCCTAATCATTTTTCAGGTTTCAGACTAACCTAAATTATGTCTAGATCTATTTTTCTATTTCATGGCATCTTATTCTTTCTCATTTTCTGTCCTTATTACAGTAAAAAACTATATATTTATCTGTATATGTTGAGTATATATAGGTCTCCTCTTTGGGGTGGTAAATAAGAGAAAACCAAAATCTGTTGTACTCATTCTGTGCCTGGTGCAGTGACTGGTATAAATTCATCACTCAATATTTATTGAGTGAATGGTTTAGTATTAGTTCTGCTCTATCATACTATTTCTACGTCAAATATAAAAACAAAGGCCAGATTCCTAGCACACTTGAGTAATTTGTTGAAGATAAAAGTCAGAGGTTAGCAAATTATTTTGCAGTCTACTTTAAGCCCTCCATGTATTAATTATTGAATATAGACTATCTTGAAATATTTCTTTCCTCTATTCTTTTAAGAGATAAAAAGGACTGAATTTATCCAGAGAAGAGCATGAGAAATCCCTGTTTATTTTGTATATTTGAAACTCATCATTTAAAATTTTAAAAAATAATTCATTATAATCACAAAAGCTAGCATTTAGTAGCAATTATTAAAAACAAAACAAAACAAAAAAACCACAAGAACTTAAATTCAGTGCAGTGGCCAAAACTTTAATAAAGAGCTTCTTTATATCAAATAACTCCCCTTGATAAAGAACTCCCAGAAACTGAAATGATGAAATTTTTAAGTGCTATAAAAAAGTAGTTTTGAGTGCTATGACAAAAATAGAACAGTGTCCTAGAATCGAGAACATCTATGCAAGGGTGGGGATGGAGGGTTAGGGGATAGAGGGTGGGGAGGTGGGGTGGGGGTTAAGGGGTGGGGAGTGGGGAGGTGGGGTGATGCGGCAGTTGTTGACCAAGGAGGGCAACTCTAAACAAGGTGGGCAGGAAAGAGTCATTTGAAGAGTTGAACGTCTGAGCCAAATCCTGAATAATAAGAAGGGGCCAGCCTTATGAAGGACTTTTGGAAGCTATCCCAGGTAGGGAAAGGCTCAAAGATCTCAGCTAGGGAACAAACTTGGAGTGTTCACGGGACAGAAAGAGGGTTGGTGTGCCTAGATCCCATAGATCAAGGAGGTTGGTACTAGACGATGGCCGATACGTCAGAATCCAGATCATTCATGGTCCAAATCAGGCAATGGCCGGGAATCTGGGTTTTATTCTAAATGCAATCGCAGCAAAATGCAGCTACATTTTTATTGCTAATACAAAATAAGTGGGGGTGGGTAGACACTCTGCAGCTAACAGAGCTGGCCTTTGCATGGGCACACTGAATAAAGACCTTTTGAATTTTGTTGGTCCTCATCTGAGGACCCTCATGTCAAATATTTTCATAATAATGATTATAACCACTAACTACCAATTACTTGTAGAGATTTATAATTCAGGGAGTACCTTTATAGGTATATTCTTATTTTTCATTATAACCCTGGGGGATTGGTGTTAATACTATCACTAATTTATAATTGAGGAAAGCAAGATCAATTCCCTTCCCTCATGGAGCTTCATTCCAGTGGGAAGGGAGATAAATACTTGAATGAAGTAACCCAAAACCAACTCTTTAAAATCTAAATCCCATGTTTTTTTTGGCAGACCTTACTTAATGGTAACTGAGGTCAAAATTACACCAAGAGATTTATAAAACTTTAAAATTATAATTACAAATCAAGTAGACAGAAAAATAACTTCTTGCTCATGAGTGTTTAATTTTAATTTGAAATAATTTAATCACTTTTGGTTTCATTCAGCCACTTGCAGTTTGACCCAGCCTTTTGAGGGTAAGTAGCTTTTCAGGGTTTCTCTATCCCCCTCTTTCTCCTTCCCCTTGTTCCAGATGGCATCAGGCTCTGGCTAGGCTAATATACATCATGCCATTGTAGACACACAATGACTTCCAATCCACCATATTCTCTGCTGATTTGATCTTTGCACATCAGCCTTTTTCCCTGTCCCATCCACTGCTGATGGCACAAATCTGTTCTCTTGGCACAAGCAATGCAGGGCAGTTGCTCATAGGGAGCCAGTCCATTTTTCCTGCCAAATTCACTGGCCCTGCAGATCCTTTGAAGTTCTTTTTGTGACTACCATTCCATCTCAGTCTGGAGTTTTCCACTCTGCAGTCCTCTCCTACAGTGACTTGGCCTCTAGTCCCCTGGGAACCTCCCAGCCAGCATTCCTAGTTCACATCTAAATTCCCCACAGGGGCATGTGAGAACTTCTGGGTCTTCTCTGTGCCCACATTGTAGCTGAAGGAGACTCAGTGTTGGAAAGGCGCTGAGCTGGGGGTCTCTTTCTTAATCCCCAACTCTCTTCCTTCCAACGGCACTGATTCGTCTCTTTTTAAGTGGGAAGTTGATGTTAAGATCATTTCAAGCTATCCTGATTTTTGTTTTGTTTTATTTTGTTCTTAAATATTCAGAAGAGACAAAACAAGAGTTCTTCATTTTTAAAAGTGAACTTATTTTGAACTCCAACAAAGGGTTGGTTTCGAAGATAAGCAGTCTATAGACTCAGCCCATAGAAGTAATCATAGAGAAAGGTGTTGCAGACCTGACAAACATGAATCTCTTTCAATATCATTTCAGAGTTATAAGGAGGAGATGTGTGAGTGGGAATGTTTCTTTAAAATAAGGGAAAACCACTCATCTCAGGCACCTAACCCTTCTGATAGAAGAGGAAACCAGAGCATTATAAATCAGTTTGGTAGACACACCTGTTTACACTGGCTTTGAATAAATCTGGCCTATGTTTTCTGGGGACGATTTAGGGAGGGTGCTTATTATTAGGTGCTTATTCCAATACGTCAAGTATTAGGAATAAGGCATTTCATTAAAAGGTTTAGGTCTTTATTCTAGATTTAAGTGAATGAAATGTAGGTGATATTTATTTTTCTAGGTGAGGGATACATATTATAATATACATGATAAAATGATAGATATTAATGGACACAGTAGCAAACTCCCTACATTTGTGAATAAATATCTTCCTGAGTGTGCCATCTTACTGTGTAACCACTTGGGTAAACATTCATTAACACACTGTTGACAATTAAACATCTTACTCCCAGAAAAACATCAACAGTAATAATGTAAAAGGGCATAAGATAAATGATATCAGCAGCATTAGATCCTTCCTGCTTTATGACTGATTTCTCAAGCAGAAACCTCAATGTAAAAGGTCTTGAGTTTCATGATACTTAAGTATGTAATTGATAAACATTTATGTTTTCCTTACAGTTAAATCAAAGCTAATAATGTGATAGGGGAAAATATATAAAACTATAAAATTATGATTGCTCCCTTTTCTTTTGGTTCAAAAGAAGGTGATCTGAAAGACACACATCCAAATGCAGATAGAGAGAAACAGACTGAGAAATTCTTTGTTTAACAGATTAACAGAGATGGGTGGTGAGGATGGATAATAGAGAAGTCCCAAAAGAGGGAGAAATCTTATTTAATAAAATGATGCAACATCCTGGAGGGAACTGGAGGAATTTGGCTGGGAAGGGAAGAAGAAAAAGCTTGGCTAGAGGGGATTGAGAGCAGAGGGGAGAAGAAGAGAGTCAGAATGAGAGAGAGAGAGATTCACTGGAGAGTGAATCAAGCGACATTTTCTCTACTTCCTGCCTCCAAGTATAATGTAGCCATTCAGAGCATAAGGCTACTTACAGATTGTCTAGGTTGAAATCTGGCTTTTGTTTAACTGCTCTATGGCTCAGTTTTCATATCAATAAAATGCTGTTTAACAATTGTAACCAACTCCTATGGTTGTTTCAAAGATCAAATGAGTTAATAGACGCAAAGCACTTGAAAAATGCCCATCACGTAGAAGACACTGAATAAGTTTTAGCTTTAATTATTATTATTACTTTTGTTTTATTGTTGTCACCCTTGCAAAACATAAATGATAAATGGTTATTTAACTTGGAGATGACGTGAACTGAAGTACGTCTTCTCCAACGAAGCCTCAGACATTTTTGTTTTTAAGTGGGTACCTTCTCAGGTGGGCAAACCCCTCAATTCGTACCTCACAGGGAGCCATGGAATTTTTCTTGCCTTGAGTCCAGCCTTTCTGTACATGTTATGAAGATTCAATATGTATTTTATTTTTACTTTTTATTTTGAAATGTTTATAGTTTCAAAGGAAGTTGCAAAAATATATAGGGATTTCATGTGCAAACTTAGCCCAGTCTTCCCCAATGCTATCATGCATAACTATAAGTATCAAAACAAGGCAATTAACATTAGTAGAGTCCACAGAACTTATTCAGATTTCACCAGTTCTTCATGTACCCAACCGTGTGTGTGAGTGTCTCTAGTTCTTTGCAATTTTATCACATGTGAGATTCACATAATCACCACCACAATTGTTATACAGAACTGTAGACATACCCACCCCCATTCATCTCGCATCCCTAATGCTTGGTAACCACTGATCTGTTCTCCACCTTTATAATTTTTTATTTTGAAAATGTTGTATAAATAGAATCATGTAGTATGTAGCCTATCGAGATTGACTTTTTTCACTGAACCGAATTCACTGGACATTTATCCAAGCTGTGGCATGTATCATTAATTTGTTCCTTTTTGCTAAGTAATATTCTATGGCATGGCTGTACCACAGCTTGTTTAACTATTCACTAATTAAAGCAATTGGACTGTATCCAGTTTAGAGCTATTACGAAAAAGGTGCTATGAACATTTAAGTACAGGTTTTTGTGTGAATATAAATATTCATTTCTTGGGGTTGAATGTCCGACACTGTAACTAATGGGACAAAGGGTAGTTGCATGTTTAGTTTTGTGAAAAACTGCCAGACTTTTCCAAAGTAGCTGTACCAGTGTGCATACCCACCAACAGAATATAAGTGATCCAGTTTCGCAGCATTTTGGTCAGCTTTTGGTGTTGTCACTACTTTTAATTTTAGCCATTTTTGTAAGTGTTTAGTGATGTCCCTTTGTGGTTTAAATTTGCATTTCCATAATGGCTAATTATGTTCACCATCTTTTCATGTACTTATTTGCCATCTGTATATTTTCTTTGGTGAAATTTCTTTTTATGTTTTTTTTTTCCGCCCATTTTCTAATTCAATTGCTTGTTTTTATAATGTTGAGTTTTGAGAGTTCTATATATAATTCTAGGAGGAAGTCTTATTTTTTGGATATTTGACCTGCAAATATTTTTTCCCAATATGCATCTTTTCTTTTCCTCCACTTTGCAGAACTTCACAGAGCAAAACATTTTAATTTTGATGAAGTCCAGCTTATCAATTTTTCCTCTTAGGGGTAATGCTTTTGGTGTCAAGTCTAAAAGCTCTTTTTCTAAAAGTTTTATAACTTTACATTTAAGTTCATGATCCATTTTGAGTTAAATGTTGTATTAAGTTTGAGATTTAGATTAAAATTCATTTTTTGTCTATGGATCCCCACTTGTTCCAGGGCCATTTGTTAAAAAGGCTGTCCTTTCATTCAATTACTTTTGCACCTTTGTAAAAAAATTAGTTGGCTGTACTTACGTGAATCTATTTTTCTATGTGTCTATCCCTCTGCCAGTACTACATTATTTTGATTATTGTCTCTATGTAGATATCCATATAGATATTTTTTCTTGGTCTTCAAAAATTTTTTAGCTATTCTAGACCATTTACGTTCCATATAAATTTTAGGATAAACTTGTCTCCAAAAACCTTCTTGGGGTCATTATGTCTTTAAGTTTTTTAACATTTTTAACATTTCAAAACTCACAGGGCTAAACAGGTGAGAAGAATGGCATTTGGACCCAGGCAGTCTGACCCAGAGCTCCTGCTCTCAACCATTGCCTTTCCGTATCATAATATTCCCAAGGACAAAGTATATGGCAAGGCCCTCAACTGTAGAGTTGAACCCTGAGCGTGAAGGTGGTGGATGGTCAGAGGTGGGTGTGTGGATGGGCGGATTATTCTAAATCTGCAATCAACCGATATTATGTTCTACCAAATGCAAACAACATCAAGAATAACATTTTTGCATATTAATTGGAGGACACTTTTTATCAATTTATAATTCACCTTTAAGCATGACTACTTCATTTGTAAGAGTCCACACTATGAGATTAAAAGGAATATAATGCTAAACCAAGATCTGCCTTAGGATGTAATTAGGCTCTCAATCATCCTTGGTAATAAGTGACTGCCAGTGTGTTAGAGGACAATTTCTACTTACATTAAAAAAAAAAAAGTCCAACTCTCCTTCACTAAGTATATCACCACCAAAGCCGAAGAACTTGTTTTCCTGTAAATACTTAATTTTATATTCCCCCAAATCTAATTGTCACAAACCTTTCTTTGCATGGCTTGCTGAGCAGAAATTTCTATGAGTTTAATAATGCAGTAAATAGCTTGTAGTAGAAATACTTAGTGATGGCTTGAGATCTGGAGCACACATCTCAGGATACAGCCAGCCTAGAAGCAGCAGGAATTTCTAGTTGAAGAATTAAACAATCACTCTCCATTTCACTGTGCTGCATGAAGCAGACAATACCACAGAAGTGAGCAACAGTGACATGTATTTGACAGCGGATATGTGTTTTTGTATGTGCATGAAAATTTCCAGTAGTTAGGACATTTCGCAGTTTGGACTTCTACGCGCTGTTGTATGTTCAGTGGAGCATGCATTCATTTTGTTGTTGTTTTGCAAATCTGTGAATATATATCTGTGCAGTACTTTAGTGTTAAGAGTTTGGAAACAGATCAGACAGAGGAAGTTGGAACTCTGTCCATAGTGGCTTGATTACCTTAATCCAGTGGTTAACTTCTGTATACTTCACTTTTCTTTTCCATTTTAGGATATCTTGATCCTATCATTTTGCTCCCAGTAATGCTTTGAGGCTGTCATGTGACTGCAGTTTTGAACCTATGTTAGTTAGGGTAATGCTAGGTGCTGTGACAAATGACAAATGAAACCCCAAATCTCAGTGATTTAACACAATGAAAGTTTATTTCTCACTCATATAATATTCCATAGTGTGTGTTTCTGGTGGGACAGCTTTCCTTTAAGCAGTGATTCAGAGATCCAGGATCTTTTATCTTGTTGTTTTACCATATGAAAATACATAACTTCTGAGATTACCCTAGGCCAGCCAGAAGGAGAGGAAAGCAAGAAAGTTCAAGTAATGCAAGTTTTTTATAGACTGAGCCTGAGAGTGTGTACCTCCCTTCTCCCCGTATTTCAGTGATATGTACTCAGACACATGGACTCCTAAAGCTAAAAAGAAGGCCGAGCAATATGGTAAAAATATATGCCCAGGAAGAAGAAGACATTTTGATGAACAAATGGCCAGACTCTACAAGTCTAAAGATGTTTAAACCTGTCATGCATCAAGAGCCTACACATCTGTCTTCTAATGCTCTATGCTCCACTGTTGGTAGGATAGCTAATATACAACATAAAGAGAAGACATGGAACTGGGTACAAACATTGCTGAGAAATCTGTAATCCCCTTGTTTCCTCCATATAATAAATTGGTATATTGTTTACAATCCGTAAGCAGCAGAACTAAACACTTTGTTGAAGTTCCACATTGTTTTAGGCCAGCAGAATTCAGATAGCAAAGAGTCCAATATTTTGCACTGACAAAATTTACTAGAGATTCTGAAAGGGATTAAGAACATCTGTATGAGATAACAAAGAGGAAGAGGTTATAGAAAAACTGTAGGTACACAAAAAATAATTTATATTAGCTCAGGGATTTTAACAATAGGATGAATGAATAATACTTGATAATAACTTCTCACAATTTTTGTCATGGATTAGATAAGAAATAAGTATAAAACATAGTAATTTATCAACTCATTTTTATTATAACTTATAGAAAAAATCAACATGAAATAAAACTGAAAAGAGAAAACTCCCCATTGAAAAATTTGCTATTGACTAAAAATTGACTTTCAAATCAAATCTTGTTGACAAAATATAGATCTGCGAAATCTGACCTGCAAAATAATTAACTTCATAAAAATAATGACCATAAAACAAATTTCAAAATAACTAAATCTGTGACCAGAAAGGTTTGATTTGGACAAAATAAAATTATTGATAAACTGAAATTTTGTAAATGTAACATGGTAAACTGCATTAATCCCAGTGATGATAAATAAATTATAAAAGGTTTAAGTGTAATGTATAAAAAATAATCAAGAAATTAAATTGGTTTAATATAGTTTATTACAGAAAATATTATCTTGCTAAAATGCATCTGTCTTGTAATAATTTTGATTTAAATATTTGTATTCATAAATATGGGTGAGGTCAAAACTGTGAGACCAAAATCTCCTGAACTCTCCTTATCAAGAGGGATAATGTAATTGTGTTTTCATCACAGAGATTTTATGATGTGGTTCTGAACTCGGAGTCACCCGGAGGGTTTGGGACGAGAGAATTTCCATTTTCAATGGGTTTCCAGGTGATACTGATACCGCTGGTCCAGAGTCCACACTTTGTGTACCTCTGCCCTATACCGTTTCTGTGCACGCTGTCTTTTGAGGCCCTTTTTCTCCCACAGCCAGCACCTGCATCACGTTGTAGGAGAGCTGACCTCAGCATGCAGCGCCCTGCTCTGCCTTCTCACGCAGAGGACCAGAAGTGCCTGGAAATCCCTCCATCCACCCCTACAGTGACAGCCCTTAAGCAACGACTACAGAGGCTGAGGTGTAGATACTACAGATCCCTGAATCACGAACAGGGAAGTGTGACCTACATGGTCTCCAATGTGCCCGATGGGTGAGCGTCAAAGTTATTTTTACAGGACACTTGGCTAAGAGCAGTTTGAGTTGCATGGAGGGGGCAAAAGTTTGTCTGGAGTGGGTGTGAGAGAGACTGAGTAGTGAGCAATTGAGAAGTTATCATGAAACCCGCACAAGGCATTTGAGTGTAAAGGTGGCAGAGAAACAAAGCAGTGCTTGGGGAGGGAAGTGTTTGGTTTTGTTTAAGATAGGAGATACTGTGGTCCGTTTGTACACTAACAGGAATAATTCAGTAAAGAGAGATAAAATGAGGATAGAGTAAGAATAAACATGGAGCATCTGTTAACTGTGGAATACCACGGAAGAATCCAAGACCCTCTCTTCTGGCCCACCCCTCCCATTTTATTAACTTCTCTCCCTTAATATTTTTCCAAACTGCCTGGTTTTCTCTACATCTCCACTGTAGATGAGTTCTCTGTCCAGGCACTCTGTTTCTCATCTGGAATTTTGCAGTGGCTTCCCATGTGCCCCTGCCTCCCGTCCTCCCTTCTCCAATCCTTTCTCCCAGACTACCACTGGACAGCTTCGTGAAATACAAACTGAGCATCTCACTTGCCTGCTCGAAATCCTTCAGTGTTTCTCCAGCCACCTACTGAATGAAATTTAAAATTCATTGGCTTAATACCCAAAGTCTTTCATGGTCTGTTCCCTGCCTATATATCCAGTTTCTTCTCCTGCCACTCATCCTGCCGCACATTGCAGTCATTTAATACTGAGCCTCACGTAGTTCTTGTAAACGTGCCACACTCTCTTACCCTCTGTCTTCACATTTTGTGTTCCATTTTCTCAAACACTCTTCTTCCACTTGTCCATCTGGCAAATTCCTGTTCACCCTTCATATCTCAGCTCAGGAATTATTCCTCCTGTTAGTTAATATATGAAATTATGATTGAATGTATAGTGGGTGTTAATTACAGTAACCACAATCCAAATTGTCCATTTTCTGTGGTCAAACCACATTTTCCAATTTTGGGCTTGAAAAACTTGTCCCAGAGAATGGTAGATGATTAATTCATGCCAAGGTGTGAATCAGCCTTCACCTTATGAGGGATCACTTACATTTTCTCAGAGGAGTTTGAAAAGTAAGCACAAAACTGTGTTGAGAAGGGCTCACCCTTTTTAACTTCTGCCAAGCGGTAAAATTCATGGACTCAGCAAGTGGTGGAAAGCGTTCCAATACCTTTGCATGTCTGTCTGCACCCCTATTTCTTAGGGGAACAGAAAGTGGTCACGGGAGAGAATGGGAATAGCAAAATGCCCCAAAGCATTTGAAATTGAGATTGTGAGGGAGTGTGGTGATTTTGCTGTAATTTCTACTGATGACTTATTTTGGCAAGCACTGAACAGGGAAAGATCTTCCAGCAATCCCAGCTACTGTGCCTAGCAAGAGGTAAAAATCTGCCCAGAACGACAATCACCATGACAAGAAGGTAGTTCTATGTAGTTTAAAGGAATAACTTTTAAGATTCTTTTTGTTCATATGGTTTTCAGTACCAGGTCTAATTAAGGTTTGGGGTAGGTGGGTGGGAGGGGGACACCTAAGATTATTGTCCTGCAGATGGAATAATAACAAAGTTGCAAAAAGGGAAAGTTGGAGTAAAGCTCGGGGCGGGGGTGGGGGTAACTGAGAATGAAGAGAACATTAGAAGGGTAAAGAAAACAAGGCAGAAGAAGCAGCATGTTGGGGAAGCACAGCCCACGACAAAACTCACCAGCTGCCACCCAAAGTGACAAGTATAATATATGAACTTGTAAATGTTACAGGGAAACAGTTATGACTTATGTGAAAACCTTCACTGTAGAGCCTTTTGCCAAACAGTAACATTTTTATAAATAGGTTATGAAGCAACCCCTGTCATGATTGTACTTCCCTGTAATGTTTTTCAGTTTGTTTTTAAGGTTTTCAAGGTTTTGGTTTTTCAGCTTCTTTGCCTTTTAATGGCTTGCCTTGACTGCCTCTTTAAGAAATGTTTTTGCTGTTACTGCTCCATTTTAATCTTTCACTTTGTATTAACAAAATCAAAACCAGCACAATTAGAAACCTCCTGATTCTGATTTGTTTTAATACTAAGAGAATGTTTGAAATGGCACAAGCAGTGGGGGAAATACTTCAAGCCGTGGTGGCTGCAGCATTGGAGTTCTAGAAGCAAACATCAGAAGATAGCTTGAAAGAAAGACCAAAAACATCTAAACCAATAATTCTTTACATTTGTGTTTTTATTTTATTGTTGTCTTTACAATGAAAGCAAGAGGATGGGCTAGAGAGAAAAAGATGTTTGTAAGCTCGTTTCATTTGTGCAATTTAAAATGAAATCAAAAGGACTTTCTCCTTTGCTTTTTAAAAATGGACAATCAAGCCCTGTAACTATAACTCAGAAAACTTAGTGACTGGAAGAGTTAGACAACACTCAGTGGTGAACTGTCTCATTTTGTTAGAATAAATGAAAAAGAAAATGAGGAAGATGCAGAAAGCAGGATTACAATTAACCTACATTGATCCAAACACCTACCTCTCCTGGTTATGTATTGGACATTCCGAACAAGATTGAAATCCTAGAAACAAAACCGAGGAGAGATCTGCAAGTGATAGTAATTTGGCCATAGAGGGAGAAAAATGAATAAATGAGCGTTTGCCACATCACAGTGGTTAGAATCAGCAAGAAATGGTTGCAGTGTACACATGTGGATTGCGATATTGGAGTTATGAAACATCCAATGACTTGATTACTCATTCCTTTTATTATTACTATTATTATTTTTAAGTCTCCTAGCAATAGTGTTTTGGAGCTTGGAAATGTTACCTTTGTTCTTTTTCCATTTTAAGTCTGGCAGTTAAGTAGATATTCTACTGTGTTACACAGTCCTCATGCCCCAAGGAAGATTTTTTTTTAATATGAAATTTGGACAGCTACAGCATGTTTGTTTCTTCCCACCATTCGTTTAGGTAGATTTTCAGTTCATTGAAACATAATAAGTCTTTGGTTTTCTGCAAGAGGCTCCCATATGCCCTTTATTAAATAAAAGAGAGAATGACCACTGGTCATGAAGGGAAATTTTTGAATTCTGCTCTCTGGGTGTAAAATAGTGACATAAATGATGTGTCAAACATCAGCCACCACACTCTCCCTCCTTCTCTCCACCATATCAGTCTATCAGGTCATCTCCTCGTGTCTATCCTCTTTTCCTCTCATCTGCTGTCTCAGAGAAAAGAGAATGAGAGGGAGGAAGAGAAAGGTAGGAGAGGGACGGAGAGAGGCTTTAGAACCAAGTTCACTAGGATGCATCTTCCTTAAAATCACTGAATTCACAGTGGTTAGGAATAATGTTCTATATTGAAGGAGACTTTCATTTTTTACTGTACACAGATCCAAGAATTGCCCTGCCAGAGCTCTATCCCCATCGTTCAGCTGGCGTGTCAGATACAAAGGAGATACCTGCATTTCCAAAAATCCGGAGGATGATCCCATTTTCCCACATACATCCAATATCTGAATGAGGCAGCTGGAAATTTCTGGGTGAAAGGAATAATTTTTCTGTTTCATATTATTACATCCAGAATCTTTTCATTTAAATTGTATTAAAAGGCTGGAGTGAGCGTTTCCTTTAAAAGTTTCCAGAATGTACCAGTTTGAATGTCAAAACCTTTCTCTGATTATCAAGCATTTAACCATGATAAAGAGAGGTTTGCCTTTTAAGTCCCTGGGCCAGCATACCTCAGTGACAGGCAGAAACTTCAAATAGTAGGAAAATAATCTTGCAGTTGCAGTGAAACAAAGTTTCCAAAAGAAAGGACAGGATTATAACCATTACTGATAGCAGCTCGGGGGAGCTCGAGAGAGAGTAACTGAACAGAGGAAGTGTGTGTAGACAACCAAGAAAGCTAGCAATTTCTACAAGAGAAAAAACTAGCAGAAGGTGTTGAAGCTCAGGATTTTCCAAGGTTAAATAACTGTGATGCCTTTTCTCTTGTGTAGCTTTATGGATTTTGATAGATTATAAAGTTCAAGAGATTTTCTATCGGTAATCCTAGCCTGACCATACAGTTCAGGAGTGGGGTGGTGTCTACAGAGGAACAAGGAGAGAGTAAAATCAATTAAGCTATTAAAGTGAGTCCCCAAAAATGCATATGTATCACCTTTCATACAGTGTGTTTGTGGAAATGATTTTTGTCAAGGAAAGCATTTGATTTCTAACCAAGCAAAGCAAGATGTATAAAATTTAGCAGTCACTAAAATTACATAGCGCTGAAGTTTCACAAGCTTACAAATTTAAATAATTTTAAATACTTTTAAATAGAACATAGTTTTTCTTCTAAAAAGTCATGTCTTCTAAACTATAGAGAGAACTAAGCCTTAAGTCATAAAACTCAGCATTAAATTGGGATGATATTTTATTCTTTTGTTTAAATGTTGAATGCTCTGATTTACAAAAGTTAGAATAACAAAAGCTGCAATCACTTATTGGGCCAGGCACTTTATATATATAAAGTTCTTTGCACTTTATACTCCTTATTAAACAATTTCATTAGGTAGGTTTTATGATTCCCGTTTTACATATGAGAAACTGAGATTTGCAAAGTTTGAGCAACTTGCACAGTGTAAGCAATTCAGATTCCACATTTTGATCTGTTTCTGCTATTCTGCCAGAACTCAGCTTAAAAAACCACTTCCACTCACTGTATAGCTAAGGGAGTCACCTCAATGGATCCTTGAGGAAAATCCCTTTTCCTCCCCATTTGTCTTGATTCGCTTAGCCATGAACAGCTCAAAGAGTAACGCCAAAAAAACAATGTCTAGGTCATTATTGGCAGCTGTGGTTTTTGGTTTACTGCTTCCTGCTATTCACCCTTCAGCTTCTCCAAAGACAGCCAGTGGGTTCTGGCACTCACTCTTCTTTCCCAGTCCTCTCGGATGCTCTTGTAGCTGTGATTGAAACTAGCAGCTCCATGGTGACCAGGAAAAACAAACCAGCCCCAGAGCCCAATACCAGCCCTGGGAGTACTTGCGGAACAGATTTTGAAAAGGAGGGAACTCAGTATAGCTCCAGAGTTCCATCTGGAAATTGGCACTGATGGTAATATTAGCAGCATGTCCTGCTTGCCTTTCACCCAAGAACTTGGCAGCACCAGGCAAATGTTCCATCACTCTGGACCTCTCTCAGAAACATGTGAAGTATTTCAATATTACAATGCTTATTTCACTGATGGAATCTCCAAGGCTCACGGAGAGAGGTAAAGGTGTGCAGATTTCCAACATGGACAGTCAACTACAGAGAGGAATTAGAAGAGCATTCTTGCTTCAAAAATCTGTCCAGTTAAAGAGAGCTGCTTATGATGTCAAGAATCTATGGTTGGCTTAAGAAACTTTTAAAGCCTCAACTAGAAGAACAAAGGAATAAGAAACCCTGTTTAGAACAGAAGATTAATTTGGCTCTTCATTCAACCAAGAAAAGTGATGCCTCAAAATAAAAATACAGTGTATCTTATTTGTATTGAACAATACTATTGCCATTAGCCTGGAACACAAAGAGACAAAAAAAAAACCATGCTACTGTGGAAGGTCTAATAAGCTTTCTTAAAGTGAAAGAAAATGAATAAATTATTTTGAAGGTAGATTGTAAGGTGAGATAAGATCCTTCTCTATAGATACAATTTGATAGATAGATAGCAATAACAGGCCAAGAATAAATGAAGGGTTTTAAAATATTGAGGGATCCTCCAATCTACTGTTATGGCACAATTTTATGAAGATAATTTTTAGTTTTCAGTGCTTTCCTTAATTTCCTAGGAATAAATTCAAACTTTGAGATCCTGAATTCTCAGCTCTGGAAAGTTTCACAGTGGCACAGTATAAGACAGGCAGAAAGATTAAATCATCTTTCGACACCTTTAGGAACTAGACTTACAAAACTAAGTTCTAAAAGATGGGGAGAGGTAAAAAATAAACATCATGCATTTTGAGTGTTTACTGACATGTTTAATAATGAATTGAACACACAAAATCAAGCGAAATGTTAAATGATTCCTTTCCTCTTTCTTGGGAATAAAATATCCTTTTTTTCCCCCAGGGTTCAACTGAAATTGTTTTTCCCTTCCTAAAATTTAGTTAGAGATCTTGGAAATGTAAGAGACTCATTGTACTTAGTACAGTGGATTCCAAATATTTTTGATTAAGTGCAGCATCTGAAAAAAATTTTGAGACCAAACCCCTAACATTTGAATACTTATTTTAAATAAGTAAATATGTATAGTCAGGAAAGATAGAAAAAATTACAGGAAGAGATGACAAATTTCAAGGTAAATTTCATGTTATTTTATTTATCCATGGTGCATTGTTAATGAGGGGGGATGTCAATGTTCAATAGACAATTTTTTGCCACTGCCTTCTTATCAACCCTTATTGTTTTAACCCATGTAATATGGCAAACAAGAAGCTCATATAAGGAATAAGGATAGGGCCAGCTCTGCCATTTTCTTATTTTTCAATACTTGTGGATTTTTGATATTAACTTTAATTCATAGTTTCTTTGCAGGAGTCCTTTTAAGCCACTTGTTTATTTTGAAAAATGAAATAATGAAATTCTCAAATCATCGCAGTACACAGAGGGCAAATCAGGGACGTGCCATTTCAGCCCCTCCATTCTGTGGACTCCCCATTCTGTCCAGGGAGACATGGGGTGTCCTTCCCTATGTGGTGAGTGAGCAGCCAATACACAGATCAGGTGAAAACATGACTGTCAGTCCACACCTAAAATACTAGTAAAGATTCTTTTTAGGTTTTATGTGTACACATATGCATATTGGTGTAAATTCATATATTTTCATCCACATCTCAACAGTTATTAATATGCACACCCCTGTGCTGGTTGAATGTATTATGTCCTCCAGAAAAGGCCATATTCCTTTGATGCAATCTTGTGGGGCAGATATATAGCGGGGATTAAGTTGGAATGTTTGGATTAGGTTGTTTGCATGGAAAGATGGCCCCACCCAACTGTAGGTGATGACTCTGATTGAGATAATTCCATGGAGGTATGGCCCCACCCATTCAGGGTGGGCCTTGATCAGTGGAGCCATATAAATGAGCTGACAAACAGAAGGAACTCAGTGCAGCTGTGAGTGACATTTTGAAGAGGAGCTACAGCCAAGAGGGACACTTTGAAGAAAGCACAGGAGCTGCAGATGACAGAGAGTTGAAGACAGCCCTTGAAAGCAGACTCTTGCTCCAGAGAAGCTGAGAGGACAAATACCCCAAGTGCAACTAAGAGTGACATTTTTGAGGAACTGCAGCCTAGAGAGGAATGTCCTGGAGAAAGCCATTTTGAAACCAGAACTTTGGAGCAGATGCCAGCCACATGCCTTCCCAGCTAACAGAGGTTTTCTGGACACCATTGGCCATCCTCCAGTGAAGGTACCCGATTGCTGATGTGTTACCTTGGACACTTTATGGCCTTAAGACTGTAACTGTGTAACCAAACAAACCCCTTTTATAAAAGCCAATCCATCTCTGGTGTTTTGCATTATGGCAGCATTAGCAAACTGGAACACCCCCCCTGAGATGCAGACAGCCAATGCTAAAGATCACTCATCCAGTGTAGCAGCAATAGTGGCATTAGTAGTAGAGCATATAACAATAACAGCTACTGTTTAATTAGGACTTACTAAGTGCTAAGCAGTGAGCCAGGCAATTACATACATTGAATTCTTACAACATCTCCAGGCAGTGGTTTTATTAACTCCATTTCACAGAAGAAGAAACTGAGGCTTGAAAAGAGGTAAATGAGGCCCAGAGTGGTTGAGTGATTTAAGGAAGGCCACACAGTATTTAGTGGTAAACAGGCCGATACCCCTTGGGCTTGTATTCTTTCTGAGCAAAGGAGAACTTAGAGAATATGCCTCTTCCCTATCTGGAATTCACATCAAGGGAAGGTCAGCCTTGTGTGATGTCTGAATCAGGCACCCTAACCCTTCTAAATCTTCCAATCTATGTGTTGGTGTTGGAATTCCTTTATAGAGACTGAACTTTTACTTTCACAATTAAAGAAAATCGTAACACTGGGACTGATTCCTTTAAATTAGCATGTCATTGAGTGATACCAATCCTCCATCGAGAACTGAGGAAGATGTGGGACCAGAAAGCTGTTGGGTAGGTGAAGGATGGGGAAACCAGAAAGCTCAAAAGGGAACAAAATTGCAGATATGGATGCCTAATCCAATCTATGCTGATTTTGTTTTTTTGCTGCAAGCCAGGTATACAAAGCAGACTTAGAAATTTTATGTCCTTTCATATTCGTTTTCCTTCCCTACATTATTTGTCCTTCTGTATAAACCACTGGTAACCTTAGACTTCTGACTCTTCTATTCCTTTATGGCTAGGCCATCAACCTGTGAGGCTCTGTGGTTCTGTGGTTTCTCCAGTGTGTTTTCATCAAATTCTTCTTGTCCTGTTTGTTCCCCTTGTCATCTGTCCATGGGAAGGATTTTTCTAATTTTAGATTCAAATTAATTTACATTTCCCACAAACCTGATATTTGCCTTGCTTCTCTTATAAATTATTTACACTAGAAAGGCTGAATCATGAAAAAAGCTAAAAATAACGTTATTTTCATGTGTTGATTTTTAAATGGATGCATAGATCATATTTTATTCCCTACCTGTGTTTTTTTTCTCACTTTGTTTTTGCCCATGTGGCTCCCTGGTCTTTGTATATAATTGGAGAGTGTGTGGCATTCGTTTTTCCTTCATGCTCATCTACAGTTAGCACCATTTTAAAAAAATTCAACACTAGTCATTAAATGCTCTACTATTTGGTTAGTAACTTTCAGCTGAGGATGTATAAAAGAAAGGCAAAACTCTTTGTGCTCTAGAGATCTCCTTGGTGACAACAAATAACCCTATCATTATAACACAAAGCAAAGTTCCCCAAGAGCCCTTGGAGTGAGGCAAACTGCTCTGCTTCTGGGAAGGAGCAGTCGCGTTACTGAGGACTGGATGAAGGTGGGATGGATTCTCTAGAGGTCCCTCTGGGCATGGCTGCCCAGCTCTCCACAGCTCCTCCAAAGCCCAGAGTGCTGCAGGGCCTCTCTACATAGTCACACTGGCCTTTGTCGTAGAAAACCGATCCAAAGGTGGATACCTGAACCAAGCTGGGGCAATCACTGTCTCTTATGAATTTTAAAATTTTGAACCGAGGAGCAGAGACTGGGAGGTGTTCCAAGTAGAGTCAGGTAATTCCACGATTGTTTAAGTCTTGGGCACTCTTACCAGTTTGACTGAGTTCAGTGCCTTGTTCTGCCACTTAATAGCGATGTAATCTTGGGAATTTTATTTATCCTTCTTCTCTTTAGTTTTTCAGTTTGGTAAACAGGAAAAAGTAACGTGACCTTTCTCATACAGTTGCTGTGAGGTATAATAAGGGAATTCGTTTAAAATGTGACACTGTGTTCAATAAAGTTTAGATCTTAAGATTATTATGACTGCCATTGTTATTAGTAGAGAGCTGTCTTACGAGTACTACCGAAAGGTTCCTGGAGTAACCTCCGTTCTTCCCTCCATCAGAGATTGGTTAATCTTTTTTTTTTTGGGGGGGGTGGGTGGGGTGTCTTTCAATATCCTTCACCATGAAAAAAATAATAACTTATTAATTTTGTTAGCCTGCTTTGATTTTTTTTTGTTGTTTTTGCTTAAAACTGAAAACTAAGTACTAAGGTAGTAGAGTATAACTTTCATCCTCCTTCCCCTTTCTTAATTTCTTTTTGCTATCCCTATTATTGTTACAGCTTGCAGTCATTTTCAGAAAATTATATATTTTTTTACACTCAACTCTCTCCAACTTTTGGTTGGATAATCATAATGCATTAACAAAATTTGTTAACTTGGTAAATTTTGTGACACAGATGGCAAAATAAAATAAAAACAAAACAAAAACAAATAAAAACAGACAGTTACAGATGACCTAAATCTGTAACGGAAACTGAGATATATATGGTGACCACATTCTACATATCATTTGAAATCAGAGGTTTCCATATGCTGCACTTCCATAGGAGCATTACTTTACTCAGAGAGGGAAACAGATCCAATGTTCAGAGTGATCCAAATATGACCAACTTTGAAAAGGAACGAGGAGACAACTCTATGATGAAAAATCCCAGCTAAAAAATTAATTTATTTACATTTGCACACACATGCACACACACGAGCCATCAAATTAAATTAACTTTATGGATATTATGATTGGATTATTTTGAGCTCAGTGGTTAACATGCCTCTCAGAATATTTTTTTCCCCAGAAAATACACCCTTAATAGTTATATTGCTGCAATAGCATAGATGCTGTGACGATTTGCAGCTGATTATGCCCCAGAAAAGATCATGTTCTTTTAATCCACTCCTGTGGGTAGAAACCTATTGTAGTGGGACTTTTTGATTAGGTTATTTCAGTTCAGTAGTGCCCCAAGGTGGGTCTTAATCCTCTTACAGGAGTCCTTTATAAGAGGATAAAAGACAGAAAGACACAGAAAAAAAGCCCTGAGAAGCTGAGAGACAAGGACACACACAGAAGCTCAGAGGGGAAGCCAGAAGCTGAAAGCAATGAACCAGGAAGAGAAGCGAGAGACCAGCAGACGTCACCATGTGCCTGGCCATGTGACAGAGGACCTGAGGATCACCAGCAGCCAGTCTTTGGGGAGAAGGTATCATCTTGTGATGCCTTGATCTGGACATTTTCACAGCTTCAGAACTGCAAACTTGTAAGTTGATAAATCCCCATTATAAAAGCCAGCCCATTTTGGGTATATTGCATTTCATCAGCTTTAGCAAAGTAAAACAGAAGCCTACACCTGGAAACTATACTCTGGTTATGTGTATATGACATAATTGAATCAATCACACTTTATAATTTTTATTATGTGTTTCCCAACCTAATAATTCCTTTAGAAGGTAATATAGTTCTGGTTTTATCATACTCTGGCCCATAGTTTTATTTTTTCTTGTTCATTTGTTTGTCTCAACTTCCTTTCCGACTCGATAAAACTACAACAAAAATAACCACCACCAAATAAGAAACCAAAAGCATGTAATTCATGTGTTTAATAGGTAATTCTTATTGGATAAATACTCCAAAAGAGACGTTCCAGTGTAAAAGTTCTGGCTGTTTAAAAATTAAAAAACAGAAAAGAAACACAAAGCACAAGGTCAACAATTTTGGTTCTGTTAGGACTCTTTCTGTGGCAAAGAAAAGACTCTCAACTCAAAGTATTTTAAGTAAAAATGGGATTTATTGGCATATGTGATTATCAAGTCTGTATGGCTGCCTTGAGCCTCGACTAGATTCAGTTGATGAAACACAGCCACTAGGGTTGTCTCAAATATCTGCTCTGCTTTCTTGTCTGCCACCATTACCCTGACTCCACTCAGGTAGGAAAGCTCCCTGGGTTTCTGTGCAGACCACAATGAGATGTCTGACTAAAGAGTGGGCAGGGAGGGAGAGGCTAAGGGGTGAAATGTGGTGATAGAGATCAATGACTTTACCTTAAGTCTCCTGTTTTCCATTCATTGTTGGTTCTATAAATGTGTGGTGACCATGCAATAAAAATAGCTGCTGTTTGTCAAATGCTTACTCACCTTAGCATGATGCTAGGTTTTGGGGGTATGTGGGGTAAGTGGGAGTGGGGGTGGGTAGGTGGGGGTTATGAAGATGGAAAGGGGGCCTGTGCTGTAGGACTATAAGGGGAATAGGAGCAGAGAAGCCAGACAGTTGACCCTTCACCTATACCTGGAGCATTTGCCTTGGGAAGGTCAGTAAAGATTATCCACATTTCAGAATTGTTGTCTGTGGCTCTGACACACTTTCTCAGATCTCACTCTCTTATCTTCACCCTTTTGCCAAGGAAACTCAGGCCGTATACCTTGTAGTGTAGCCACAAGTTTCTATAGAAATACTAGATACAAAAAGCACTATATATATGTTGAGCAAAATAATCAGTTAGTATTTAAAATTCCCAGGTAAAATAGGAAGCTTATTGATGGCAAGCTATCTATATGATGTCCTATTTTACATTAGATTGCACAGCTTTTGATTATTTTAAAATTTTCAAAATTTCATGTTTGTTTGCTTTCAAACAAGCATAGAGTATATTTCTAAAGACACAGTTATTTCATACTAGCCTTACACTCAACTTGTTGCTCTAAATTTCATGGGTTATGAATGACACTAAAAGAAAATAAATCCTTCCATGATGCATTTGAAACTGAATATTAGAACAATTTCAACACATATGAAACAGCATGTTTTTGCTAGAAAATAAAAATATTTTCACTCTGGAAGGATGTGGTTACCTTGAAATACAAAAATATCCCATCTGAGACAATTACTTACTCACAAAGAAAATTCAGAGAAAGAACTTTTCCTCCATGGGAAAAGTAGTCAGATTTTAATCTTCAAGCAAAGGAAGTTTCTCTAAGTTAGCCAAGCTCAAACATTTATCTCACAAGATGGTTCATTTTTAAAAGGAACTACTTCTCCTTATTTGGGATTCCTTTTGCAAATGCATTCAAGGCTTCAAAGGAACAATTTTGACTGTGAACTGATTCAGTAGCATTTTCTCAGTGTAAATATATCTTTACAATGGGAAAATAAAACAAAACAAAAACAGAAAACACCTTATTTCCCTGCAAAGGAATTTGGAACTACATTAAAATTTAAAATTCTTGATTTAGGACTGTCAGTCCTTTTTGATAAAGCTGTCAAATATTCCTTACCTTAAAACAGCAATGTGATATATAAGAAAGATGAAAGCCAGACCAAGGGCAAGCATGCTGTGCAGTAATTTAAATAGTCAGCACCCATACATGGTTGCAATCTGTCTAGTTGGTGTATGGTCCTATAGACATTGGGGCCTTTCCTTTCAGCCTCTTGTGTTGGGCTGCACACTTGTATAAAATGACACTCTGATAGACTGGCTTTCCTACAAGAGCTGTCAATTCACAGTGATCAGAGGATCTCCATGAGCCTCACTGAACAAACATCATGTTCTAACCTGATAGTAATAAAAAATAGTATCTTAGAAGATATGGATGTTCATGAATTTCCTCAAACCTTGGTCACAAATTTCACATCCCACCTACAATTTATTCTGGCTTCATTCTATATTCCTCTCTTCCCACCAAATCCCCCAAAACCTAGCATCATGCTAAGGTGAGTAAGCATTTGACAAACAGCAGCTATTTTTATTGCATGGTCACCACACATTCGTAGAACCTGACCCCAGGAGGGTCTTAGCTTTGCTATAAGCACAATATGGATCATAGTCAAATATGTGAACGACTTGTTGGTTATCCTTTATTATCACGGTGTGCTGGACTGTTGATGTGCTAGCCAGGTTTCAGATTAATTTTGCTGTTGGTTTATATTTGGAAATAAAAAGAAACTGTTCATGGATGCTCTGACTTGGTTGTCATTCTGGTAGCTCTCTTAACTAATAGCAATTTTAAAAAATTAGAAGGCCAATATAACCTTAAATATTAATTGGCCCGTAACTCAATGCTTCCAACTTCAGAATCATTAAAATGTAAACTCCCACAGGGAAGGAATTTTGCCCATTTTGTAACTGCCATATCCTCAAAACTAGAATCGTTAAGTGCTCAATAAATATAGGTTGAATGAATGAATGAGTAAATAATCTACATATAAGAAGTATTTTGCTTTATCAAGATCTAAATGGAAAATAATTATGATAAGGTGCCTTGAAACAGTCTTCAATGAAGATCATTTATAAAATATGCTGGATTGGAGATATAATGTGTATTTCATTTCTTTTCCCAAATTTTACTTGGACACTCTGTTGAAGAGAGTCCTGTGACCTCATCTAAGCTCAGTGGGAACAAGTGCCATAATCAGTTGATGATATCTGCTGTGGGAGCCATGGTGGTACACATGACAAATCTTTGCTGCTCCTGGGGTAATTCCCACCTTGCTGGGTGTACACTATCCAGAATTTGCCATTCTTAGGATAGCATCTCATATACCCTCCAGTATAGATGTATATTGATCCTAAAGTTTTATATAAGAATTTATTCAATTTCCTTTTCTCCTATGAGATTCTGGCATGTTGACATATTGCCAGCACAAAAGTCTATCTCTTTCTAAGAAATCTTATATGCTATAGATACTTGCTCTCTACCACAGAATGTGAGGGGGTATAAGATTCTCTTCTGTGTTGCCTGGACCAGAGAATATTAATATAATGCTCTTTCACCCATAACACAGTCCCATGACTTTCATCTCATTTCAGCAGTTCCAAGGTTCATGGTAGTTGTCCAAGTCTGTTGAAACCTGCTCTCTTACACTGCATTTTCTCTATTTCCTTTGTGTTTGCTAGAATGAACAAAACTGAATTTTGTCAGCTGTCAAATGGAACAAGATGTCAGAGGGAAAAAAAGGTTTTCTATACTTTCAATTCTTGTTACAAAAACAAATAGGCCATTGGTTGTCTGCTCTAGGAGAGGTTTAGGTTTCCAATACTGAATAGCACCTGCATATCTAAGCAAATTGAAACAATGCTGGGGTCAACAGGAAGGTTGGCAATTTTGCTTAATTCAGATGAAGTCAATAAGCTGTTGGCACCTTGAAAACAGCAGCCTGAAAATCCTGAATCTTTTAGAAGTGTGACTTCCCTCTTAGGTGGGATTGAGTGATTCTGGTAGACTTACTTGGCTTTTCCAGACATACTGTGGGAGTTGAATTCCCGGGCATGCTGGCGAGTCTGTGACACAGATACAGCCCACGTATTCCACTGCTGGGCTTGCTCTGCCACCACGTCTTAGCTTTGACCTGCTACGTGATTAAGACTATTTCTCCAGTCACAGCGTTGCGTCTCCTCTAAGTTAGAAAACTACCACTTAGGCAAAATATGGCAGATCACAGAGTGATCTATAACCATCCCCGCCTATAAATTCAAACCAATATGTATTTGTTTTTATCAGAATTAGATCAGCCTTCCCAGCTCAACTTTCCTTTAGCAAATGTTATTCCTATGACACTTGTGTTTTTATTTCCACTGATTTTGACTCAGACTCCATAAAGCTACAGTACTGTTTTTATATACAGTACATTTTTGATACAGTACTCTTTTGATATGAAGAGCATTTTCTCTCTCTTTTTAGGATGTATGTTCAATTTGTGTTTTAATTAACACCATGTTTAAATATGTCTACAGGCTCCAGAATAGTCTTCTTCCCTTTATCACCCACAAGAACAAAAATGGCCTATGGGAAATGTAATGGGCCAAACAGGGAAAAGATTAACCTAGAAGCAAAGCAGCCCAATATGCTGCAATTTTACTGACTTTTATTTGCATCTGCTCATAATGTTTGTCTCACAACAATAGGCTCCCCAAATCCCAACCAAGCAGATATATTGACTGTGAAGCTCACAGCTTTTACTGTCCTAGTAGAGGAAGCCACTGATTCTTGTGGGTTACAAGTGACTATGCCTTAGGGGTTAACCTGAATCCAGGGGTTGTTATGGGTAGAGGCAGCACCCAATTAAATTTCCCAGTTGTTGCTGTACATCACAATCCTCTCACAATTGGAACTGTAGACTCTTGACCCTCACCCCACAACAAGTGCTGCCCAAAAGGTATCTACCTGCTGTCTTCAGCACAGCTGTCTTGGCCTTTAATTGTAGAAATTCCAAGGAGGAAGCTGCTAGTTTACCTAGAATAACCCAGCACTTGATATTCTTTTATATCCGGGACTGTCATTTGGCCTGTATGTACAGATACAGCTATACAAGTTATTAAAATATCGAAGTACTTCTAAGCTAGTTGGTAAATAGCCATTTTCCAGAGTCCTCTGAGTACCTGATTTCTATCCTATGCACTCCCCTGGAATCCCCCAAGCCCTCTTTCTCCACATAATTCATCACTAAAGGGTTAATACTGGGTACAGCAGTTTCTTCTTGACCCTAAGCTTTTCTCCCTGGGACTCCTCTTAGGAGACTTTCTTTTCATGGCTTTAACAATCACGTCTTTGGTAGCTAATATCAATTTCCATTTTCTGGTCATGTCTTCTGAGCTATACATAATCCCTAATCTCCAACTGCCGGGTCTATGTTTTATTAGCATGTTCATAGTTAACTAAAACATATCAATTTGTCAAAAAGCAAATTCATTATTGTTTTGCTAAACTCAGCTCCTCCACCCAACTTTCATTCTGATTTCCGATTCTTATTCCTTCTGCCACTGTTTGTCCAGCCAACTAAGCATGAAACTGAATCATTCTTGACTTCTTGCTCTCCCCATCCAATTAGTCATCCAATTAGTTGAATTTTACTCTAAAATTTATCTAGCATTCATCATTTCCTTTCCATTCCCAGTGCCACAACTTGACTGCAGACTCATTGCCTCACTTTTAGCTAAACACAATAATTTCCTACTTACACCAATTTTTTCCTTCATGCCACCTCCAGATAAATCCTCTTAAAACATTTTGATCATGTCAAGTTTCTACTCAAATGCCCTCAATGGGTCACTTCCTAAAGAGGGAAAAAAAAAAAAAAACAACAACAAGCTAATGTCTTAGACTGGCACGTAAAAATTGTATGATCCAAAGTGGCTCTTTCAGGCCTCCCTAACCTAGCCTTTTGTAACACCTTAGATATTATCTAGTTTAACTACAACCCTCACTATACATGTAAGAAATTAAACTCCAGCAAGAACTGACTTTCCCAGTGACACAGCCAGGATTAGAATCCAGTTTTCCTGATTCCTTCCATGACACGATATTCTTGCCAAGTCCTCATAGAAACTCCAAGCCTGGCTTTTTCACAAACATTTCCTTTGGTTTCTAATCCTTGCTTTCTCTCTCCTATGGATGCTGCAGTTTCTTTTCTTTTCCCCATTCCTTTTCTGAAGCCTAACTCTGATTCAACTCTGCTTTAATCTTTCTTCTTTCATTATATCAGGGAACTCGCACTCCTCTTGAGTTGCCTAGTTGTAACTGGTGTTGTATCTTTTTCATATCACCACAATCCACCATCCTCTTAGCTGAATACTATGCTTCCTATTTCATTGAAAAATGTTCACACAATTGGAAGAGGATATCTATTTTTGCCATGGTTCTCAACCTAGGAGGCACCCTTTAAAAAAAAAGCCATTCTAAATTCCAAATAAGAAATGTGGGGTATTGTGGGAAAGGTGGGTGGGTGAGCTCAGCATCGGTATACTTTTAAATTCTCCACGTACAGTCAAGGATGAGAACTACTGTTCTCCAAATTCCCATCACCCTATTTATCTACATCCCTGTGTCTGTTCTCATATATTCTGCCTTCTCTTTGGATCTTTGTGCCAAGGTTATCCCTTCTACTGATACATGAGACCCACTCCCATCTACTTTATCCCCTTTCCCTCCAGTCTTATCTGCATACAAATATGCTATGATTGCTCCTATCTGGAAAAAAATAACAAAAAACAACCTCTTTTGATGTCCAGATTACCAAACTACCACCCTATTTCTCCGCTCTCTTTAATGCAGACCACCCCAAAAGAGTCAACTGTGCTCAATGCACATAATTCCTTGCCTCCCATTGTCTTATAAACCCACTCTAGGCAAGCATTTCACCCACCTCTACATGATAACTGTTCCTGTCAGAGTCTTCAGAAATTTCCACATTGCTAAGCCCTATAATAAATTTTCAATCCTTTTCTTACTTAACAAAAGTGTTTAATTAATTTGATCACATCCTTTTTCTTGTTACACTTGCTATCCTTGAGTTATAGAACCCAATCACATTCCTACATTTTTTCTTACCTTACCAGTTGCTCCTTCACAATCCTCTTTATTCGTTATTCCTCATCTTCCCATCTCTAATTGTTGGAATGCACCAGGGACTAGCTTGGACTTCTGCTCTTCTTTATTCACACTCATTCCATTGGTGACTTCCTCCAGTCTTTTTTTATTATGATTAATTAATTTTTTTATTAGAGAAGTTGACATTAAAGAAAAATCATGTAGAAAATGCAGAATTCCCATATGCCATGTTCACATAACACAGTTTTCTTCTATTATTAATGCTTTGCATTAGTGTGGTATCTTTTACGATTGATGAAACAATATTATTTTAATTATAGTACTTAATTTACGTTAGCATTCACAGTTTATGTTGTGCAGTCCTTTGGGTTTTTTTTATTTTATTTTATTCTAGTAACATATATACAAACTAAAATTTCCCCTTTCACCACATTCAAATATATAATTCAGTGGTGTTAGTTACGTTCACAATGTTGTGACTGTATCATCAACACCTTCCATTATCAAATCTTTTCCATCACCCCAAACGGAAGCTATGTACCAATTAAGTGTTAACTCCCCAATCCCTGCCCCCACCTGGCCCCTGGTGACCTCTATTCTAGTTTCTGACTCTTATGAATTTGCTTATTCTAATTATTTCATATCAGTGAGATCATACAATATTTTTCCTTTTGTGTCTGGCTTATTTCCCTCAACATGATGTCTTCAAATTTCATCCATGTCACATGTGTCAAAACTCAATCCTTTTTATGGCCCAATAATGGCCCCTTTTTTATATCACGTATATACCACCTTTTGTTAGTTCATTCCTTTGTGGATGGACACTTGGATTTCTTCCACCTTTTGGCAATTGTGAATAATGCTGTTATCAACATTGGTGTGAAAATATCTTTTTGTGTTCCTGCTTTCATTTTCTGGGTATGTAACTAGAAGAGGGATTGCCATGTTATATTGTAATACTATACTTCATTTTCTGATAAACTGCTGCAGCAGCTGCATGATTTTACATTCCCACCAACAGTGGATGATTGTATTTATATCTCCATCCTCTCTGGCACTTATTTTCCATTTTTTAAGTAGTAGCCATTTTACTGGGTATGAAATGGTAACTCATTGTGGTTTTGATTTGCATTTCTCTGATGCCTAATGATGTTGAGCATCTTTCATGTGCTTTCTGGCCGTTTTCATATCATCTTTAGAGAGACGTTAAGTCTTTTGTCCATTTTTCATTGGGTTGTTTATCTTTTTGTTGTTGAGTTGAAAGATTCCTTATATATTCTGGATATATTCCTTATATATTATTGGATATGGGGTTTATGACTATTTTCTGCTATTCTGTATGTTGTCTTTTTACTTTCATGATGAAGTCCTTTGATGCACAAACATTTTTAATTTTGATGAAGTCCCCTGATCTATTTTTTCTTTTGTTGATCATGCTTTTGCAGTGATGTCTAGGAAACCATTGCTTGATACAAGGTCCTGAAGATGCTTACATATGTTTTTTTCTAGGAGTTTTATAGTTTTTGTTCTTATATTTAGAACTTTGATGCATGTTGAGTTAATTGTTATCTATGGTGTGAGGTATGGGTTCACCATCATTCTTTTGAATGTGAATATCCAGTTTTCCCAGCACCATTTACTGAGAAGACTGTTCTCTCCCCATTGAGTGGACTTGGCACTCTCATCAAAAATCAATTGGAAAAAGTTGTGAGGGTTTAAAACTGAACTCTCAATTCAATTCCATTGGTCCATAAGTCTGTCCTGGTGCCAGTACCATACAGTTTTGATTACTATAGCTTTGTAATAAGTTTGTTTTTTGTTTTTTGTTTTTTGTTTTTGTTTTGTTTGTTTGCTTTTTGGAGACTCAAATAGAAGTTATTTTATTTTCAATAATGAAAGTAACAGGACAAATGGAATCAATCCACTAACAAATTTTTAAATCTTTAGCACAGTCCTTAGCCCGAAACGGTCCTCAATAAATAAGAACACATTATTATTAATAGAGTTAAGACTGTTCTTGAGATTTTCTAGGATTTTGTGTGGGTTTTATACAAAATTAGGTGATAGGTAAATTAACATATGCTCGACATTTGGCTGACAAGACAAGGGCTTGGAGAAAAGAACAACCAAGGAACAGGGTCTCCAAATATTAAATCAGAAAAGGGATTATGGGATTTTCAAAGCAGTCTGCAAATCAGAGTTCAGTGGGAAATGTGCTAGGAGATGCAAGGGTTTGGAACAATCCAAGTTCAATGGCTTATAAATAACTCTATATTTCTAGATACTTGATTTGGAATCTATCACAATCTAGAGGAGCTTCTTCCAAGGGACAGGAGATTCTGATTCATGCTCAGAAAAGGCCTATGCCTCCTAGTTTCCCTCCTTTGATTCTGTCACTAGTTCCTGTCACCAATACAACAGGAGTTCCATTCCAGCAAAGGATTACTAGTAAGTAGATCAACCTTTCTCTGGTATAGATTTTCCTTTCATATTATACTGACATTTGCCAAAGATAGCTTTAAATATATCCAGTTTCTTTGATTTTTATCTTCATACACAGCTCTGCTTGTCTGCAAAATCTGTGACTCGCAGAACAACGGCACCATGGGTCAAAAGGCAGGGGTCAGTTCCAATGTAAGAACTCCCCAAGGTTTAAAAGTCATCTTTATTTCCTGCTTCAACTGCCACATATTTTTTTTTCTTTTCTCATCATTTTGCCAATTACTTCTTTCTGAATTCAGTTCTTCTAGCTACATTCTGAGCACCCAATTTTTTAACCAATGCCACTTGGGGACACTCATTGTCTTTTTGCAAATCTGTGTCATCTTGTCGGAGCAAAATGACAAGATGGGCCCTCTGACCAGAAGCTAAAAAGGAGGAAGTAGCCTCCAACTCACCACTATTTTTCAGTAAGGCCTGTGGAACTGTCGAGAGAGCCAAGGTAAACTTTTCCATTAACTGCTGGAGGATTTTAATGGCAGCTCCCACCACTGGTGGAGAAGCCTTTTCTTCTTCAGGCTGAGTTTCAGAGTCCTCCTCAGGCGTGGGTGGGTCATCATCACACATTGTTATATGTGTTTCAGAATCAGGACTCTCATCCACCGCCACCTCTTCGAACTCCCAGGGGCTTCTATAAGCATCCTTTTGATTGCCTCTTCATTCTCCTGGATCTCTTTTCTTTCAGATTCTTCTCCAGGCAAGTCTGGAATTCCCTTATTCTGTGGCTCCCCACTGTCGGCAGCCTCTGGGTCTTGCTCTGCCTTCTGCTTGAGGTTTTAGGAGGAGGGGCTCACTGGGACATCCCCAATAGGTACTTTTGCTCCTGGCCCTGCAGGTGCTTGAGGTAGCAGTCCTTCAGGGCCTGCCACGAGTGCTGGGTGAGTGAACTTTTCTCCGTCGCTTTCCACAGAGCATTGCCGGTGATGGAGTTGGGTGAACAGGTGTTTTCCCTCACATAGGTCAGGATAACCACATCGTCCATGTGCATGAAGGCCATTTGCCCTGTGAGTGGCACTGGCTCCCCAGCATCGGCCCCCTTGGTGGGAGAGCTGGGCTTTGTATCTAGGGCCTGATTGGCCGCCAAGGCTGGGCCCAGCTGATAGGCCTCCAGCTCGAGCTTCTTGTTGTGCTTCATGCAGGCCAACAGCGCAGCCCTGGGCCTCTGCATCCAGCACAGTGTGCGGCGGTTGAGCAGGATGAGGGTCGACAGCCGGTGCTTTGCCAGGCTGCGCCGCATGTAGAAGGAAATGGAGCTGCTAGCCTCCTGCAAGAATAGAGTTGAAGAATGGGTGGGCCCATTGGGGTCTTTGCCCAAATCCATCACCTCTGCCATAGGTACTGCCAGGTAACCACCTCCTGGCTTTCTGTAATAAGTTTTAAAATTGGGAAGTGTGAGTCCTCCAATTCCATTCTTCTTTTTCAAATGTGTTTGGCTATTTAGGGTCCCTTATGCTTCCATACAAATTTGATGATTGGTTTCTTTTCCCTTCTGCAGAGAAGGTTGTTGAAATTTTTATTGAGATTGCATTGAATCTGTAAAACACATTGAGTAGAATTGACATCTTAACAATATTTAGCCTTACAATACATGAACATGGAATGTCCTTCCATTTATTTAGGTCTTCTTTGACTTCTTTCAGCAATATTTTGTAGATTTCCATATACAAGGCCTTTATATCCTTGGTTAAATTTATTCCTAGATATTTGATTCTTTTAGTTGCTCTTATAAGTAGAATTATTTTTCTTGATTTCCTCTTCATATTGTTCATTAGTATAGAGGCACTCCTGATTTTGCATGTTACTCTTGTACCTCACCACTTTGCTGAATTCATTTATTAGTCCTAGGATCTTAGTGGTGGGTTTTTCAGGATTTTCTATATATGGGATCAGGTCATTTGCAAATAGGGAAAGTTTTACTTATTCCTTTCTAATTAGGATACCTTTTATTTCTTTCTCTTGCTTAATTGCTCTGGCTAGTGCTTTCAATACAACGTTGAACATAGTGGTAACAGTGGGCATCCTAGTCTTCCTAATCTTAGAAGGAAAGCTATCTGTCCTTTATCATTGAGTGTGATATTAGCTATAGCTTTTGCATATATACCTTTATCATGCGGAGGAAGTGTTTTTATCATTTCTGAGTGTTTTTATCAAGACAGCATGCTAGATTTTGATATCTTTTCAGAATAAATTGAGGTAATCATGTGTCTTTTATTTTTCCTTCATTCTGTTAATGGGGTTTATTATAATAATTGATTTTCTTATGTTGAGCTACTTTTGCATACCTCAGATAAATTCCACTTAATCATGTGTTGTTGGATTCAGTTTCCTAGAATTTTGTTGACAAGTTTTGCATTTATATTCATGGGTATCCTGGTCTGTAAATTGCTTTTGTTCTGATATCTTTATCTGGATTTGGTTTTAGAATGAAATTGGCCTCAAGAAAAAGTTAGAAAGTGTTCCATTCCCTTAAATTTCTTGGAAGAGTTTGAAAAGGACTGGTGTTAATTCTTCTTGGAATTTTAGTAAAATTCAGAAGTAAAGCCATCTGGTCCTGGATTTTTCTGTGTTGGGAGTTTTTTGATTTACAATATTTTTATTCATTATTGGTCTGTTGATATCTTATATTTGTTCTTGAGTCAGTGTAGGTAGTTTGTGCATTTCTAGGCATTTGTCCATTTCATTAGTTATCTAAAGTGCTGGGATACAGTTGTATAGTGTATACAGTTGTTTACAGTTCATGGTATCCTCATAATCCTTTTTATTTCTGTGGAGTCTGTAGTAATGCCCCTCTTCCATGTCTGAATTTGGTTGTGTGCATCATCTTTCTTTTTTTTCCTTGTCAGTCTATCTAAAGGTTTGCTAAGTTTTTGAATCTTTTCAAAAAACCTACTTTTGGTTTTGTTTATTCTTTCAGTTGTTTGTCATTCTCTATTTCATTTACATCTACACTATTTTTTTGCTATTTCTTGCCTTCTGCTCATTTTGTGTTTAGTTTCCTCTTCTTTTTCTAGATCCTCCTGTTGTGAGGTGTCTGATTTGAGATCTTTCTTCCTTTTTTATGCAAGTATTCAGAACTTTAAATTACCCTCACAGCACAGCCTTGATTCGTCCCATAAGTTTTGGTATGTTATGTTTTCATTTTCATTCACCGCAAGATATTTCCTGATTTTCCTTGTGATTTTTTTCTTTGTCTCATTGGTTGTTTAAGAGTGTGGTGTTTAATTTCTACATATGTGATGGTTAGGTTCATGTGTCAACTCAGCCAGGTAATGGTGTCCAGGTCTCTGGTCAAACAAACACTGGCCTAATCATTACTGCAAGGACATTTATGGTTGGTTAATAAACCAGAAGGCTGTTTTTTTAAATCATCAGTCAATTGACTGCACCTGTGACTGATTACATCAACAAAGAGCAAGTCTTCTGCAATGAGATAATTCAATCAGCTGGATTTAGTCTAATCAGTTGAAGACTTTTAAGGGAGAGAAAGAGAGAGGACCATCACTTCTTCTTTGGCTAGCCAGTGAAGCATTTCCTGAGGAGTTCATCAAACATCTTCATTGGAGTTGCTGATTTGCTGCCTGCCCTACAGAATTTGGACTCATGCATCCCCACAGTTGTGTGAGATACTTTTATAAAACCTTATATTTGCAGATATCTCTTGTTGGTTCTGTTTCCCTAGAGAACCCTAACTAATACAACATATTTGAATTTTCCAGTTTTCTCTCTGTTACTGAATTCTAGCTTCATTCCTTGTGTTGGAGAAGATACATGGTATGATTTCAATATTTTGAAACTTATTGACACTTGTTTTGTGACTTAGCATATAGTCTATCCTAGAGAGTATCCCATGTGCACTAGAGAAGAGCGTATTCTGGTGCTGTTGGTTGAAGTATTCTATACATATCTGTTAGGTCTATTTGGTTCATAGTAATGTTCAAGTCTTCTATTTCCCTATTGATCTTCTGTCTAGATGTTTTGTCTATTATTAAAAGTGGTGTATTGAAGTCTCCTACAATTAATGTAGAATAGTCTATTTCTCTCTTCAAATCTGTCAACATTTGTTTCATGTATTTTGGAGCTATGCTGTTAGGTGCATACATATTAATAATTGTTAAGTCTTCTTGTTGAATTGACCTCTTTATCAAAATACAATGACCTTCCTTCTCCCTCATAGTAGTTTTTTTAATCATATTTTTTATTGTAGAATATAGCACATATTCATAGAAGTGATAACTTTCCAAGTGCAATTTAACAAGTAGTTAGCAAATTTCAAAGAATGGTATGGGTTACAGTTCCACAGTTTTAGTTACTTCCTTATTGTGAAAAACAGCATATATGCAAAAAGGTAATATCTTTCAAAGTATGATTCAACAAGTAGTTACATAGGGAATTTACAAAAATGTTATGAGTTACAGTACCACAGTTTCAGTTATTTCCTTTTTGTGAAATATAACAGATACACAAAAAGGTGACAACTTTCAAACCACAACCCAACAAGCAGCCATAGAACAAGTCTCATAGGATGCCATGGGTTACAGTTCTACCATTTCAATTCTTTCCCTCCAGCTATTCCATTTTTGGTCCTGTCTCACTTCCCTCTTGTATATACTTTTCAGATATTTCCCTTGTGATTACCATGGGACTTAAATTTAACATCCTAAATCTATAACTATCACATTTGATTTGATGCCAACTTAAAATTAATAGCATATACAAACACTGTTCCTATAACCCTTTATCCCCTCACCTTTTTGTTGTACTTGTTACAAGTTATATCTTTACACATCGTACATCCAAAACTACAGATTTATCATGACATTTTATGCATTTGCTTTTTAGAACCTGTATGAGGTAAAAAGTGGAGTTACATACAAAAAATATAGTACAATATACTGCCATTTATAATTACCAATATGGTTCCTTTTTCCAGACATTTTTTTTTTCTTTAGCTGCTTCATTCCACTGTCTAGTGTCCTTTCCTTTCAGTTTGAAGAGTTTGCATTGCCTGTAGGGCAGATCTAGTGTTCTTGAATTCCGTCAGCTTTTGTTTATCTGGTTAAGTCTTAAGGTCGCCCTCAGTTTTGAAAGATAGTCTCACTGGATGTATAATTCTTGGTTCCAATTGTTTTCTTTCAGCACTTTAAATATTTTATCCCACGATCTTCTTGCCTCATGGTTTCTGGTGAGGAAATCAACTCTTAATCCTATTGGGACTCCCTCGTCCATAGCTTGTTGCTTTTCTTTTGCAGCTTATAGAGCTCACTCCTTGTCCACTGACTACTGTGTGTCTGGGCATGGTTGCCTTTGGTTTATCCTATTTTGGGTTTGTTGGGTTTCTTGAATTTGTGTATTTATGTCTTTCATTACATTTGGGAATTTTTTTGTCATTATTTTTTTAAATACTCCTTCTGCCCCTTTCTTTCTTTCTCCTTCTTTGTGGGCCTCCCATAATGCATTTATTGGTATATTTGGTTGTGTCCCATAGGTCTCTTAGGCTCTGTTCCCTTTTTTCATTTTTTTTCTTTCTGGTCCCAAACTTGAATCATTTCAGTTGTCCTGTATTCAAGTCACTGATCTCTATCCTGCCATCTCCAGTCTGCTGTTGAAACCCTCTAGGGAATTTTTCATTTCAATTATTGTGGTCTTCAACTCCAATTTTTCTGTTTAGTTTAGTTTTGAAATTTCTGTCTTGTTACTGAGATTGTCATATTGTTCATTCATTATTTTCCAATATCCTTTAATTCTTTGTCTGTGTTTTCCTTTATCTCCTTGAGCATATTGAAGTTCATTTAAAAAGTATTTGTCTATTATGTCAATGTCTGGTCTTCTTCATTGATGGTTTCTGAATTTTTAACTTTTTTCTTCAGATGAGCCATTATTTCCTGGTCTTCATTGTCTGTTAATCTTTTCTTGCATGCTGTGCACTTTAGCATTTAATGTGTTAACTCGGAGACTTAGTCCCTGAACTGTCTGTTCTTTAAGTTTCTATTGAGTTAGTGATATTAGAGAGATTTCCTTTAGTGCCAGGAACTAACAAAAACAAACAAACTCATCCAAAAATCACCTTTCACAGGCTTTGCAAATTGGCCTTCCATTGGCTGGTGCTCTCTTTCAGAATTTAACCCTTCTATTAAGAAGATTAGCCCAAGACAAAAGTGATTGTGCAGAGTCCTCTCCACCTTTTCTGAACTTGTATTTTGTCTTGGGCTTGTGCACACTCATGGCTTAGGAATTCCCTGTTTATTGTTATCCAAATGTCCCTTATACCCAGTTTGAAATATATTTTCCCTCCCTTCCACGTCTCTATTGCATGTTTTAAAGCAAATAATACTATGCCTCAGGCTTCTTTGATTTAATTTTTTCTTTCACTGCTTTGGCTGACTGTAAGCTGCTTTTTCTTTGCCTGCAAGGCAAGTTGAACAAGGGTGAGCCAGAAATGAGTTCTGATTCAGTCTTTCATGCTGCTACCAGATAGATCGTCACCGACATACAGGCACTCCAGGATACACATAGCAGTTATTTTGCTCCATCAGGAATAGGGCCAGGGACCCACAATGGGACCACAGATGGTTCAACACCATACCAGAGAGAGACTGGGGGAGGGGCCAGCAAGGGCACCATGAGCTTGTCCTACTGTTTTTAAACGTGCGTTTTCTTGATTCAGCACTTGCCCAGTTACTACGCCCTTTTAATTGTTTACTGTAGTTTTCAGGAAGATCGCTTTGCCAGTTTTTGCTAGTTGTTCAAAAATTCTATGGGTAAATGATAACCTGTATCATCTTATGTAACTGTCTTTGTCAAACTGTATGATACAATCTTTAAAACTTTATTGTAGGGCAATTGAATTAAAATAAACTCACCTATTTAAAGTGTACAATTTTATCAGCTTTGATATATGTATGTACTTGTGAAACAATCACCATGCTCTAGATGAGAAATATTTCTATCCCACTTCAAAGTTTTCTTATGCCTCTTTTGTAATCTTTGCATCCTTTCACTCTGATCTACTCTAAATTTTGTCACTAAAGATTAATTTGCATGTTCTAGAAATTTATATAAATAGACCCATATAGTATTATGCCATTTTACCTGTCTTCTTACACTCAACATAATCCATTTGTTCTATGTATCAATAGTTTGTTCCTTCTTATTAATAAATAATATTCCACTGAATGGATATGTCATAATTTGTTTTTTTCATTTCCTTGTTGATAATATTTGAGTTGGTGCCAGGTTTTAACTGTTACAAACAGAGGAACTGCAAACATTTGTTTACAAGTCTTTGTCTGAACATATGTTTTCATTTCTCCAGGTAAATACCAAGAAATGGAATGCTTGGGTTGTAAAATATATGTTTCACTTTTTAAGAAACTGTCCAACTTTCTTCCAAAGTGGCTGTATTATTTTACATTCCCATCAGCAAAGTGAGTGTCCCAGATGGTCCATGATCTTGGCAAGACTATATTAGGGAAAACTATGACCTGCAGACCAAATCTGGCATGCCACTTTTTTTTTTTAATAATACATGTACATTCATTCATTTACTTATCAACTATGGCTTCTTTTGTGCTACAACTGCATAGTTGAGTAGTTGTGACCAAAACCACATGGCAGCAAAGCCTAAAATATTTACTATGTGGCCCTTTATAGAAAAAGGTTTTCTGACTTCTGTTTTATATGGTATGTATGCATATGTACATATTTTTGTTATTCTATTGAGTTTGTGATGGTATCTAATTGTGGTATTAATTTGCATTTCCCTGATGACTAATGAGGTTGAACACCTTTTCATGCCATTACTAGTCATTCATTTATCTTCCTTTGTGAAGTGTCTTTAAACCTTTTGCCCACATGCATGCTTTTTTTGTTTGCTTGCTTAACTTTCTTTTGTTCTGTTTGCTTCTTGTTGAAGTGTAAGAGTTTCTTGTTTACTCTTGAAACATGTCCTTTGTCTGGTGTATGTGTTATGAATATTTTTCCCAGTTTTTGGCTTTCATTTTCATTTTCTTGATGAATGTTTTCCTAGAGCAAAAGCTTTTAATTTAAAGGAAGTCTAATTTATCATTTTTTTTATGGTTAATACTTTATATATTTGTTTCAGAAATCTTTCCCATGCCAAGGTTACAATGTTTTATCTTTTGTTTTCTTCTAGTAGATTTATAGTTTTAGGCTTTACCTCAGGCCTAATGTACAATTTGAATGAATTTTTGTGTTTGATGTGAGGTAATGATCAATGTTCACCCCCCGCCATATAGATATCCAGTTGATCCTGCATGATTTGTTGAAAAGACTTTCCTTTCCCCATTGAATTGATTTGACAACTCTATCAAAGTCGAATTGACCAAATATGGGTGAGTCTTTTTCTGGCTATTCTGTTCCATTGATCGATATGTCTATCTCTTTGACATCATCTAACTGTCCTGATCATTGTAGCTTTATATAAGTCTTGAAATTGGGGGGTGGGGGTTAAAATTGCCTTCACTATTATAAGTCCTTTGTATTTGCATACATATTTTAGAAAATTGTGTCATTAAAAAAAAAAAAAAAGTCATGCTGAGATTCTGACTAGCATTGTGTTGACTCCACATACAATTTGCGGAGAATTGCCATATTAACAAATGGGCTTTCAGTCCATGAGCATAGCATATATTTCCATTTACTTAGTCTATCTTTATTTTTCCTAGCAATATTTTCTTTTTTCAATGTAGAGATCATGAATGTCTTTTGTTAGACACACTCCTAAGTAAGCAATATAAGTGTGTATTTTTTACATAACTATAGATTTTATTTTTTATATTCTATTTCCAGTTGTTTGCTACTAGTATATAGGAATATAATTTTTGTTTGCATATTCAAGGCATCCCTGAACTTCTAAATTCGTTTATTATTTATAGTTTTTATTTGAAGTTTCCATGTTATTTTCTCTGAAAGCAATCATATCATTTGCAAATAGGGAATGTCTTACTTCTTAATTTTGATTTTTATTATTTGCAACCTTTTAAACTTTTTCTTTATAATTTGCAGCCAGGGCTTCCATTGTACACCAGTACAGTGTATAAGTAGTAAAAGTGAGCATCAGTGCTTTGTTCTTGACATTGGAGAGAAAATAAAATCAGTTAGCTACAGCATTAGCTGCATTATTTAGCTGTCTTTTAATTAGTTTGAGGAAGTTCCCTATATTCTTAGTTTGCTTATAGTTTTTATAATGAACAGGTGTGAAATTTTATCAAATGTTTTTTCTACATTTTTTGAAAAGAGCATATTGTTTAACCTTTATTCTGTTGATATGGTGAGTTACATTGTGATGGATTGAATTGTGTGCCCCGGTTTGGGAATGTTCTTGGTCTTGGTCTGAATTCTAGTGGATGTGGACCTATTATAAATAAGATCTCTTCAAGATGTTACAGTTGTTAAGGTGTGGCCCAACTGAATCAAGCTGGGCTTAATTTGGATTACTGGAGTCCTTTATAAGTCCCTTATAAAAAGAATAAAATAGAGAGAGAGAGAGAGAGAGAGAGAGAGAGAGAGAGGGAGAGAGAGAGAAGCCTTGGGGAACAGCCAGAAGCCGGAAGTCAAAAGAACACAGAGAAGGAGAAGACATCATCATGTGCATTTCCATGTGATGGAAAAGCCAAGGAATCCAGGTCTGCCAGGAGCCAGCCACAGAATACCACAGTCTTCAGGAGAAAACATTACCATTCTGATGCCACAAGTTTGGAATTCTTTTAGCCTGAAAACCATGATTCGATAAATTCTTGTTAGTAGGTCAACCATTTTATGGTATTTGTTTTAGCAGATAGGAAACTAAAACATTTTTCATATTGGAAAGCAGGGTGCTGTTATAAACACCTAAAAATGTGGAAATGACTTTGGAATTGGGTAATGGATAGTGATTGGAAAAAATGTGGTGCACTTCATAGAAAAAGTCTAGATTGCTTTGAAGAGACTGTTGGTAGACATACAGACGTTAAAGTTACTTCTGATGAGGACTTAGGAAGAAATGATCAGTGTGTTATTATAAACTGGAGGAGAGGTGATCCTTGTTATAAAGTGGCAGAGAACTTGACAAAATTGTGTTCTGATATCAGATTGAAAGTGGAACTTGTAAGTGATGGACTTGGACACTTAGCTGAGGAAATTTTCAAGCTAAGTGAGGAAGGTCCAGCCTGGCTTCTTGCATCTTGTAGTAAACTGTGAGATGGATGGGATAAGCTGAGACTTAAACTCTTAAATTCAAAGGAACCACCAGCATTTGATGATTTTGAAAATTCTCAGCCTATCCAGGTAGTGTGCTCTGAGGCTAGGGCAAGAAACAGCTCTATCAGGGACCTCCCTGAGCTTTCGGGATGTGACTCCCCAAAGAACAGGGTTCCATGTGAGGGTTTAACTAAACAACCTTTAACTAAAGAAAGTGTGGCTGAATGGATCCAGCTAGCCATTTCAGTGGAAGTCAGGATTGGAAATGTTGTTATCCAGGAAGGCTGTGCGGGACATTCTATTATCTGGTGGTTTTGAACCTACCTGAACTGCACACAAAACCAACAAGGTTTGTGCAAAATTTGTACGAACAGAAGCAATGCCTGAAAGGGACAGAGAAGGGGGGAATTGTAGGAAGAATGACTTCAAGGTCAGAACCATGGAAGCTGAGGTCATGACCGAAAAGGTCTCCTCTGGCCGAGGGAGCCAGCCCACCCACATGTGTGGAAAGAACGGGTATGCCACTGTGCTTGGAGGGGCAGGCCATCTGTCCAGTGCTTAGAGAGGGACCCTGTACTCCAGTGTACCTTTCCTCCCTCAGTTATGCAATTTTTCCTAAGGGTATGTTGTCTGTTATATAAGGTCACTGCCTCAAATATTGTGATTAAAATTGAATTGACTATTTTTTGGTTCTTTTTTGGCTTTTTGGACAGGGGGCATCTACTTACTTAAGAGGAAAAATAATTTATGAGCAAATAAGGTACTCAGCATGAGATTGGGTAATATGTATTTTATGGAGGAACACTAATATACATAAAAACTAGGGGAAGGCTAAATGTAACTGAGAAGTAGCATTTGATTTTAATTTTGAGGGATGAAAGAAAAAAAGCATTTAAAAATGTAATCTAATTTTCTAAATTAAAAGAGTGGTTATAAAACATTTTTTTAAAAAAACATATAAATTTTTGTAGTTTAAAGAGATTAGGGAATGAAGTGAAGGAGGGAAGAAAGAAAAGCCAAACTCAAACTAAGAGTATCTGGAACTGATAAGATTGGAGAAGAACAATCCTAAAGATTAAAAGAAAAAGGCACTGAAATCAAGAGGGAAGGATATGGAGAAAGCAAGAGAGAAGGAGTGTTAAATGGCAAAGAAGGAAGGAAAAGAAGAGATTTTACTGCTTCCAGTTATGCTTCTGATTCACACCTCCTTCAGAGGAACTCTTCAGTTCCTCTCCTTACTTCCTATCCCGCAATCCTTTCCCTCCAATTTTCTAAACTAACTTTTTCTGTCTAAACAAACTCCTTCATGCCTCCTTCATCCCTGTTTGAGCCAGCAACTTTTAAGATCCAATTTAGGTATTATTTTGTCCCCCTAGAAGTTTAAACACCACAGTGACTGGGTAGGGGATCACTTATAGATTTTGTCATACTATGTTATCCAACATAAAGAGTGTTTTGTAACTAAATCAACAAAGACTTCTGTGAAGTCAGTGAGGGAATTTGGTAGGAAACCATAGGTCTTCCATTACAAGGAAGAATTCTATATCATAAAACTTCCCTTAAAATCTATTGTATCATTACTTTCTTCTGGTTAACAGAATATTTCTCATTTCCTTACCACTTAGCTCTTCTAGGCATAAAACTTCCACAAAGACCATAGTTGGAAATTCCAAATCACTGTGTTTATAAGATCTGCATTCATAAGAGCTCCATGAGAGTTGTTTAAATGTATTTGAATACAAATATTCATACCTGTAAATAAACTCAAGACAATAAGTGCTTATCTATAAGAATTCAGTCATAAGGACAAGCAGTACAAAATACTATGGTTATCTTAACTGATCTGACTCTTCTATCTTTATTGAAAATAAGAAAACTGAGGAATTGGGGATTGAGACCAAAGATGATGGGGATTTGTTGTTAATTATAGGATTATGGATTGTTCTATTCTAAAACCTGCAGAATTTTCAACCTTAAGGTGGATATAGCCCATGTTACAATAATTGCATATAATTCTGTTGGATTCCCAAAGACAAAAGCATAGCTACTGACAACAAACCAGTCAAATGCTCTTGTTTTACTTAAGGTCAAGTGCTTAAAAATTTAGTGTACTATATAGCTTTATTTAAATAGGCTAGATCATAATCTACATTGCACATCTAATGTTTGATGCCTAATATATTAAAATCAGAGGTTTAGTATTACATATATAGCTTTTGAGGATTGCATTTTGAAACAGTTATTACTTTAGAACCATGCATTAGAGATTACTACACAGACCTCTGTTTAGCTACTTAGAAAAAAATAGCATACTTACGAAGCCTTTGTAATTTTTATATTACTCTTTTCTGTTTTATAAAAAGGGTTTTGTTGAAGTGATAGTTATTTGTTTAGTGATGGCAGTGGAGATTAAGCCATGTAAATGGAATCAGTTACATTTGCAGACAGAATTACAGAATTTGTCATGAATTTTTTCTGGCTGGGCAGGCACTTTGAGGTGGGGTTGGGGGCACTAGCAATCATGGAGAGAGGTTATCAGAATGACCCCCTACGTTCTGGCTTTAACATTTGAGTAGATGGTCATGCCATTTCATTAGATAGGAAGAACCAAGAATGAATAGTTTAATACTATAGAAAGATGGAGAATAATTTAATGGAAAACAAAGACAAGACCAAGAAATTAACTTATATATAATGATTTTAGTGACCAAGCTTTCCACCCCTTCCCATGTATCGTACTAAGCATTTTATATCCATCATCTTTTTCAATCCTGTCAATAACCCTGTAAGCTTAATAATTCTCACTTTATAAAGGAGGAAATCAGGGCTTAGAAAGATTAAGTAACTTCCCTGAGACAAATAAAAGGCAGAGCAGGATTCACATTCAGATATGATTGACACCAAAAACTCATCCTTCTTATGATTAAGCTATTATAAATGTCACACTACCAAAAGGTAACACCTATATTATTTTGGCTATAGATTCTGAAGATAAACATATGTCTAATTTATGGACAAAGAAAAGACATTTATTGCATGACAAAGACAGATATTCATTGTAATTCTGGGGAGGGAGATGCCATTAATAATTATTTCAATTCATAAAGAAGGAAAACTTGGCTGCTGCCAGTTCCAGATACTATATTATAACTAGTGAAAAAATAGAACATAAAGTCAATGGATCTTCTGGCCTATCCTTGATTAGAAAAATGGTCATGTTATTCTCCAAGATTATTCACCAGCAATTGATTTTCATATGTGATTTAATAAAGCTATAGCTAAGTATTTTGAGTCCAATGTGAAGAATACTTCAGAAAATAATCATTTCACAATTCACTGGAATCAAGTCATGAAGCCAGATTGACAAATTTCTGGCCAACAGACCTGACATTCAGCTCTTTGTTAGAACTAACAAGTAAATTTGCTGAAACTCATAAAGCAACATGGGACACTGAGAAGCATCTTGGTCTCGTAAAATTTGATGGACCTAAGTCCATTCCCTGAACTATTGTTAATCATTGGGCTGCAGGATCATGGACATTTAGCCTCTCTGAGCCTCTACTAACTTGTTTGTGTGATAAGGATTATAATTCTCCTTTACAAGTACCTGTAGGTAATAGAGTATTTTTTTCAATGAATGGCAATATAACTATAAAAGATAGTTATTGTGACAATGGTGATGATGATGGCAATAATTATTATTATATTTCAGTGGAAATGTGGGTTAAGAGGACTGACTCTGGAGTTGCAGAGCCCTCATTCACATCTCATTTTGGACACTTCATAGAAAATATATAAAATGATAATTATAGCCCAAACTTTAAAGAGTTATTGTAAAAGTTATGTGAATTCATTTATATAAAGTGCATAGCATTGTGCTTGACATATAAGAAGTACTCACGAAATACTGCTACTGGTATTTATTGTGATATGAGAAATAGAAGTAATAACATCAACTAATAATCTTAACAAAAAATAGTAAATCCTATAGAAAATCCTGCTAATCATAGATTGTAGTTTTTGAAAGGTCATACACTTCCTCTTAAACATATTTCATTACTTGTGGTGAATCCACCTCAATTTCCATTAGAGTAACCAATATTATTTTGATGTTTCTTAGTTTGTACATTTGAGTTTATGTATTGTTACTTATGCAAGTAAATTAATACATACATGTGAAAATGCTTGGAATGTCAGAAAGGACAAAATAAATATAAGATATAAAAAGACATAATGGGAATGATTATGATGAAACATTCTAAAATCAATCCATTGACTATCTTTCTATATTTATCTATAGCTATCTACCTATCTTTCTTTCTACACATCATGACCTTTTAATCTTTAAAACCACTTTCATGTATTATACTATTTTCTACTTGACATAATGCTATAAACTAAGTGAAACCATAGGCAGATAGCCAGGAGCTTTATTTTTAGATAAAACTAAATAAAACAGGCTGAGGCACAAACCTACCCTTTATCAGAATTCCTTTCTCACCCATTACTAAAATTCTTACTTGAGTTTGTCTTACAGGCAAACTTAGCTACAGGCAAACTTAGCTACAGTCAAACTCAGCTGCCGAAGGAGCATGTACAGACACAGATACATTGTGCCCTTGCCCCTTCAACAACCCTTGAGATGCTATGAACAAAAATTGCTTTCCTTGGAACCAAGATTGTGGGGATGAGGAGTTGTGGAAAGCAAATAAAATGTGAGGTTCCCACAAACGGAGGATAAAATGTAGCCCGCTGGCATATTTCTATCAAATACAGACAGTCCTGTAAACAACCCTTCAGAATATGCCAGCCTGAATCCTTGTCACTGTCCCCACCTCCCTTTATTTCCATCCTATAAGTCTTCCTTAGTTCTTGGATCAGGAAGACAGATTTGAACTTGCCTCCTGTCTCCTTGCTGGTTGACCTCACAATAAAACTCTTTCTTTTCTCAAAATCCTAATGTCATAGTATTGGCCTCTAGACATGTCGGGCAGTGAGCCCTTGCTTGGTAACATAATTATGCAATAATTATTATCCCAATTTTACATATATGAATATGAGGCACAAGGAAGCTATATTCTACCTGTTTAATGATAGGATGTGGTTTGCAAATCCCAGTAATTCACTCTTTGTGAAAATGAACTGCCTTTAATCTGAATTTTGCATCTAATTTGAGCCTTCCATTGCATTCCAATTCTTCATACATCTTTTTATTTAATTATTCTCCATCATTTACTCACTTTTTTCATTCAACAAATATGTGCTGAAGCCACTTGGTTTATGAACATAAGCTAGATATGGACACACTTACCAAGAACAATGGAATAGAAATCAGAAGACCTGGGTACAATTACTGGCTCTATCATTAACCATTTGTCTGATTTGGGCTTTCTCCATATGAATAGCCTACCAGTATCTTCAACCAGATCTAGCTTAAATGCCACCTCCTCCTTTGTTAAACTTTCCAAGATAACTCCATATAAACACTCTTTTTGTGCTTGCATGGCACATTACTTCTCTCTCTTATCTCATTTACCACCCATTTCATGCTGCCTTGTGTAATTGCTCTTGTCCATGAGTGAGATGGGTTTTCACAATAGTGTACTTGGGGAAGAAGAGGGGAATAGAAAGGAGGAATAAAATGCAACCAGGCAAGGGAATAATATGAGTAATGTGTGGAATTTTTTAGTTGCAAAAGAAGGCCTACTTGAATTGGTACGTAAAAGCAGAGACTCACTCAGGTATTCTCAAGTAATATGGAGTTTATTTGAAGAATATTCATGATAATAAGACAGAAAGGAATCAAGCATTTGTAGAAAACTAAAAGCAATGGCACATCCCAGCTTCACACAAAGACCAGCTCCACCCTGAGACTTGAGTGTAGAGTGATTTCATCTGCAACTGAAAGATCCTCTGGAATCCAGCATTGTTTTAAGTTTCAGGTTATTTATGGTCTTTGTTATGGAAAGATTTTGTTGACAGGTATTATTGTCCTCTAATCAGTAATACGAATCATCAAGCAAGCTACCTCACCCTCTCTTACTCATTGGCTCTAGGCCTTTACTGCCTGCTTTCCTTCAGTGTCTTTTAAGATTTTCCCTTTCCTATTGATAGCTCTATCTCTCCTTATGGCTATCAGTGAAACTTTCCAAATGAATCTTATTGATTTAATCAACATACATCCTAGAGGGCAGAGCTCTGGTACCAGGCAACTTCAGCAGATGCTTGCCAGGCTCTGAATTGATTGCTTTTGGATCTGGCACCTACCCTTGGTACAATTCCTTAGCCAGATGGGGAATTGTTATGGGTAATGAAACATGGCCACTCAGGGAGAATCCATCAACTCTCTCTCTCTCTCTCTCTCTCTCTCTGTGCGTGTGTGTGTGTGTGTGTGTGTGTGTGTGTGTTGTATTCCACCCTTAGAGCAAAATAGACACCTTTTTTTCTATTTCAGTGCTTAAAAATGTGGGTTCTGGCATCCAACACCCTGAATTAAAATCTTGGCTCAGCCATTTAACTGTTGTGAGATTTAGGGGAAGTTGCTAAACTACTCTAAGCTTGTATTTCCTCATTTATACTGTGGAGATGGTTTAAATATCTACATCATCATTGTTGTGAGAATTGAATTGAATAATGCAACTAAGATGATGGGCCTATAATAAGCCTTCAATAAATTCTAGATGCTATTGCTGTTATTTTTTTGTGGCGTCATAGTTGTTGTGAGGATTAAATGAACATGTTTTATATTCTTTACTACTACATGTAAAAAGGACTTTTTAGAGCATAAAATTCTTGGAGATGAGAAATGGTGTCTATATTGCTTTGGAATCACTCAAACTCGTGTCGTCCTATGCACATAGATTCTACCCAATTTACTCTCCCATTCAGTCAATACTCTTTAAGCACCTTTTATGTGAGACATAGAGATACAATGATGAATAGGATTTGGTGTCTGGTTTTAAGAGACTCTTCAGTGTTTAGAATAAGAAGAAACATAAAATATGGAATTATGGAGCTATATGGGAAATAGAATCAAATCAACACAACTTGCTGACCACTTAAACTTTGGGAAAGAAGAAAAAAGAAACGACAAGAAAGTGAATTTAGAGATTGTCTTATCCAACTCCCTCATTTTGTAAATGATGAAACTGAGTTATGTATGTGAGTTTTTCCTTTAAGGAACTCTCTGGGCCACTTTATCACAACCAATTCAGCAGGATATGAGGCCTCTTGGATTGGTTTAGAAACAGATGAGTTTCCACTGTGAGAATTCTATCAGAGTCCAATGTACAATATATTGTTAAATGTCTACTTGCCAGAGAATGTTTGCCTAGCATGCATTATCTTGCTGGAATTGTGAGCACCATTCCAGCATCCAGGACTTTGAAAGCTCTGAGATCAAGTTTGATTCCTCATTGTCTTTTCTATTAGAATAAAATACTGCAAATGATAAACACTTACCCAAGTCCGACTAAAGCAATCCACACACAATACTTGTGGTTTTCCTCATGTTTGGCAGACGTGCATTATTGTACAACCACTCTTTATTTTATCTCCAAAGTGCCCACGTCTCATGTTTCCAGAGTTCATTATAGACTTTTGTTCAGTTTTGTAGCTAAAGGCTTCATTTATTCTTTTGAAAATGTATTTTTGAAAATCAGAGTTCTGCTTTTGATGATAATGCTTAGGAATATTTTCTATAACCTGTAAATTCAAATTGTCTGAATGATGTAAATTTTAGCAAAATGTTAGTATTTCTTTGCAGACCAAATTGTTTAAGATGTCTTGTGCCATTTCTGTGCTCCCATAGCCCCCTATGTGCTCCTTCATCATTGCACTGAATACACTTTAATAACTTGCTCTTCTTGTGTTAGTATTATCTGAGAGATGGTGAACCCTCTGACTGAAGTATCTATTTATATCTGTATCTAGTCTATCGTCATCTATAATCTATCATCATCTTTCTCTATCATCTATCTGTCTATCTATCTATCTATCTTCCATATTTATATCCCCAGTCCCTAATGGATATAGTACTTAGTAGGGTCTCAATAAATGCTCACTGAATTCAAAATAATATGTTAATATTAATCATTCATTCCACAAATATCTGTTATGTACCTTATTACATGCCTGTTACTGGTTGTATTAGGCAGGGTTCTCCAGGGAAACAGGACAACAGGAGAATATATATATATATATATAGATAGATATAGATATAGATAGCCATAATATGTAAATATTATGACATTTATTATAGGAATTGGCTCATGGAACGATAGGATTTGGGATGGGCAAGTCCAAATTCTGTAGGACAGGCCACAAGATGGGAACTCAGATGAAGGTTTTTGATGAATTCCCTAGAAGAAGCTGACTGGAAATGGAAAGTCTCCTTTCTGATTGCTGAAATTACCAGTTCTTCTTTTAAGGTCTTCAATTGATTAGATGAGACTTCTCTTCTTGTTGAAGGCAATCTCCTTAAGTGATTGTAAATATAATCAGTCATAGGTGCAATCAACTTACTGATGATTTAAATCCATGAAATGTCCTCACAGTAACAGTCAGATCAGTGCTTGCTTGACCAAATAACTGGACACCATAACCCAGCCAAGTTGACACAGGAACTTAACCATCACAACAATCTATGTGTTTGAGGATACATTGATGAATAAGAAGTACTTAATCACTGTATTTAGGGAACTTACATCTAGCAACTCATTTGTAAATAAAGCCTTATAAGATGGTGCCATTTTACACATGATCCTTTCTCATAGACTTCCTGTGAGTGGCAAACAAGCCATGAATTCAGAAATGTTCTATTCATATAATGTTTCTAATTAAACCAAGTTAATAGTTGTTTCAAAGATGCCTTCAAAATCTTGCAAGGTTAGTTGTAGATTGTAGAGCTTCATGCTGCTATTTTTAATGGCTTTCTGCCAAAAGCAGCTTAGGTTAATTGGGAAGAGATGTGTCCTCTTCCTGATAAGTCAGTAACTCTCATGAATGATAATGGGAGTTATGTGTGAACATGAAGAACAAATATGTAGCTTAAGACAATTGATTACAGAACGTGCTTTGCAGACACTGCTTTTATGATTGATTGTCTCTCTAACTGGCTTCCATTTCTCAGTGTGATTTGAGGAAAGGATTGCTTTTTTATCCTTGGTAAGTCTCTCAAAACAAAGACTACCTTAATTATTTGAAAATTCCAAAACAGACTTTAGGACAGTGTTACAGAGTGAAAACACTTCCATTTGGATATCCCATAGGAGCTGCCATTCATTAATGTTTAAAACAGATGCTTCAGTGAGCAACATATTTAATTAATTCCAAACCTGTTGTTATTATTTCAGAAAATATTATTATTAACATAAGTTCCAAATGGAACTTAAGGCACTTTCTGATTGGAGTTTGAGGAGAAGAATTTAATTCTAAAGAAATTTAATTAAAGTAGAAATCACTGCAGTTATCTAGATACAGTTTCCTAAACTCAAGGCCATGATATTTGTGAGAGTAGCCAAAAATATAGTTGTTAATTGTTTTAGAAGCATTGTTACTTTGATAGAGTGACTGAGCAGTTCAACTGTAGTTTACATATACTATTACACATGGTATAGGCCACATATACCATTATAAAATGCTGGAATATGCACAGGAAGTAGCGGTCTCTGCTTCTAAAAGAAGAAAAATTAAAAGAAAATAAATGTTTTCAAATTTTATAAGATGGACTTAAAAGATTGACAGATGTGTCACTAATTACATAATTGCTTTCTTGTGTGGTTCTAATACAATTATTTGAAGCCTAAAAAATTTCTAGCAGTGAATTATTTAATTTATTATACAGTTATAACAAAAATAATTAGTATTTACTTTAAACTCTAAATTGTCAACAAAAAACCTTAAGTAATTATTTTCATAGTGCAGCATAATGAAATAAATGTGTAATTAGTGACAGATGGGACTTTTAAAAGTTAAAACATAGAAAAAAAGCGTATCACCTGTTTTGATTATTTTTTTTCCATAAGTGAAATTAGAATTTGGAAAATAAGGTACAAAGAGAATTAAAAGAATTAACTCTATCTAAACTAATTCAATAGTCCTTGTGTGTGCTTCTCAGAGTCCTATGAAACATCTCTAAAATACCTTTGGTTTTTCAGTGAACAACTTTATGGCAAAGGTCTCTCAGAAACACCACTTTATTTGAGGTCAAGTTTAATCTGTAGGATGAAATTTTAGGTTAAGTTGCCAGAACTTATTTGTTTTGTCTGATAATTTCTCAAATCTTTCTTATTTCTGTGCAGGTTGAGGATACATATCATTCTGTGGCCTATAAAATGGACTGAACCATGGCTAAAACTATCAATAAGGTCTCATCCTGTCAGTTTTTAAGATGAGCAGATTGTGATAGTTCTGCTGATCATGTTTTGGTCCTGTACTGAAAATGATTGAAGATCCACTTCTCACCAGCACTCAATTACAAGTCAGTATTGTCATCTCAATTCTACTGTTAACTATATTATGACATTCTCTACCAAAGAGACTCTATTCTCATTTTCTCTGTCTCTAGTTATCCCTCTCTTCTTGGCCATATGACTGTGCAGTTCACCCCATAGTTTGCCCCATCCTTAATAAATTAGATGCCGTAGCAATGATCATAATTAAATGGGTCTTATTTTGGATGAGTTCTATTTTATAGCTTCAGTCTTCTTTTAAATACATGCATTATGTGACTATATCCAAAAAACTATAACTGGAAATACAAATTTTACTGCTAAGCTGTGAACTCCTGGAGGGCGTGAATCACATCTCATTTTGTAGCTCCAAAACCATGCCCAGTGGTAAATTAGTAGGTGTTCAGTAAACATTTGTTGAGTTGTATATTAGCCTATGCCCTGGAAATTTGCCTGAAGTTTTATCTCTTTTTGGAAACCATCATTAACAGACTGTCCTTTGAGGGCGGCAGCTGATTTTCTCTCTTGCTTGCCTTCCCACATGATTTATCTATAGCTATAACCTAACTACTTAATATGGTTTCCATGCCCCTGCCTGATATGATTATTTTTCAATCCCATCTCTTGCTATTCAATACATGCTCCAGCCCTATCGAACTTCTCTTCTTGCTTTGAATAAGACATTTTCTTTTGCAGGCAACGGGTGGAAGAGAAGTCTGTTACACAAAAAGGAAGCAGCATGTGCAAAAGCTATGTGTGATTTATCATGGCATATACAGGGCATAGTAACAAAATCAAGTGCATTTCACAGTAGTGTGTGTTGGTGGGACAGGGAGGTGGGATGGATAGGGTTATGGAGAGGTAATCCTAAAATAGATCAGGGGATGGGGAGTGGGATCTCACACATTGGGTTAAGAAATGTAAATGCATGGGAAATTTTGAGTATTTGAAAGGGCCCAGTAAGTAAACTCTTTTCCCTGCTGAGTTAGGAACTGATTGAGAGAGAGAGATATAAGAGACAGACAGATGGAGATCAAAATATCAGTTTTATTATTGAGAAATGCTATAAAGAAGGTTAGTTGAATGGTTAAATGGGTTTGCTAGCACTCTACTGTGGTGAATTTATACCCCAAATTTCAATCTCCTTCCAGGAGACAGGACATTTTCTGCACTAAGAGGATAACAGGCCAGAGGCTCCCTCTCTGCAGGTAGGCAAATCCAAAAAACCCAGAAGGGACAATGACATGTCTGCCCAGTCCTCCTAGCAAATTCACCTAACAGATGTTCCTTTCTTGGGGAGTGAGGGTATAGAGAAAGATCACAAGTAATGTGCTAAAGATGTTTCTCCACTTGAAAACTTGAATAATGGGAAAATAAGAATTTCCTCAATGTCTTCCAGCTTTTTGTTTTCTAAAAACAGAAATGTGACTTTTCTATCAAAGCACAGAACCTATTGAGACTCAGGATTCAGGGAAATGGCAATGAAATTGTAATCTCTATTATTGACAAAAGCTATCCTGCCGAAGATAGCTTAGATATGTGATTTGCCAATGTTCCCTGAATAGAATTTACTCCAAAGCTGCAGACTCTCCCACAGAGGCAATGCCTAACCAAATGGTAGGATAGCAGATCAGAATCCAAACTCTCCAAAGTCAGGCAGATCCAAAAACAAGGATTCAGAAGGGACTGAATCTTTCATCACCAGTTCCTTTGTTAAAATTCAACAAAGAGATAAATTAATCACTCCTTTTCTGTTGACAATGAGTAAGAGAAGGAGATGAAATTGGCTAGAAGTGTTATGCAAGTTTACATCCCACTCAAAAAAACACAAGGATTAGGATACAAGAGTTTTACTGCAGTAGGTACCAAAGAAGACTTTTAAGTATGATCACAACTATTTTTCAGAAATATCAATTTTAAGAATAGATTTAGAGCAGACAGTTCTGAAGGCTGGGAGACAGGGGAGGAGGTAACAATAAATAGTAATTGAAATCTCAGGATTGGATGCAATGACTCAGGGAGGGATGTAGGGTAAGAAGTAATAAAGGAAAAGAGTGCAGAGGCTGAATTCTCAGGAAATGCAAATATTTAAGGGATGGATAGAGCTAGAGGAGCCTGAGGAAGCTGAGGAAAAGCAACCAAAAGAGTTTGAAGAAAAAACCAAAAGGGAGTTGCATAAAGGAGGGGGTGGTCAAACATGTGAAATCTTCAGTTGCCAAGTAGATAAGGTCTGGGGAGTCCCCCTGGGTTTGAGCAATATGGAAAGAAGGATGGAATCTGTAAGAGTAGTGCCACAAGAAACCACATTGCCTTGAATTCAGATGTTTATGGGGTTAAGGAAGTAGAGATGGTTTCTGGAAACATGACTACAAATGAAAAAGAAAATGTGATCTTTGGATGAAGACTTCAAGCCCAATTGGCCACTGTTCTAAGCCACATTCTCCAACAGCTTGATCATTAATTAAGATGACATTTGCACTCTGTCTGACTTCTGTATCAGTCCCTCAATTAGCTTCAAACTGTGGTAGGAGAGGGTAGACAAAAGTGGCGTTATTTATTAGGCATTTCCAAACTCCAACAAAGAAAATATGAGTATTAATTGAAATAATCTGTAAGTAGGAAAGGGGTCAGGAAGGACTGGAGTTCCAGACTGATGGTTTTTAACTTTCCTGTGAAGTGGGAGGCAACATCGTGCAGTGATAGGACAGAGAATGTGGGTAGGGAATGAAAGGAAAGGGATAAAGGTTCTGAGGAGATACTGTGTAGAATGGGAACAAGAACTAGCCAAGAACACAAATAGAAGGATTTCTGATTGTTGTAGAGTACCTAATTCAAGTTTAAAAAAAAAGAAAACTGTGAAATGTTAGTGGAAGTGATGTACATAAATTGGGAAATGACTTCAAATTCATGCAGCTTGTAAGAAGCAAATAATTTTGCAACTGAGACTCATGACTTATGAAAAGCTAGTGATTGCTTGTTCTTTTATCATCATGACCACTCATTCTCAGTGCTCTGTCCTTTAATCTTAATTGTTGATGTGTCCCAGGAATGCATTACTGACCTTCTTTTGTGCCTCCACACTCAATAGATCCCATCCACTCTCATGGTCTCAACCTAAATGTAAACACCAACAAAACTTAAGCCTAGCATTTTGAGGATGCTGGTCAGTTACCACACAGTCACCTGAAACTCAACAATCTAAGTAACAAAACCACCAAAAACCTTTGTTCCTCAAAGTAGTTATCCTAACCTTGTATGTTGTCTGCATTCCAAATAGATTAGAGCAGAGTGCTAAGTACATCAAGTCAGAAGGCAGTTTAACCCAGGACAAAAAAATAATTAGCAAGGTCTACCTGACATTCCGAAGAAGAAGTCATATATAAATGGTTCTCACTTAACTCCTGGGGAGGTGATCCATATCACTGCTCTCCTCTTAATTGTTAACTGTGTTTGTCTAGATCTGCAGTGATCCATTATGCCACCTACTAGCCACCTATGGCTATGGAGCTAATAGCCACATTTAAATTTGCTGTAAGTATAAAATACACACCAAATTCTAAAGACTTAGTACTGAAAAAAAGAATGTAAAATAACTCATTATTAATTTAGTATTGTTAAATGTTGAAATAATAATATTTAGAATATTTTGGATTAATGTATGATTAAAATTAATTGTGTCCAGTTTTTTGTACTCCTTTAACATAGTACTAGAAAACAGAAAATTGCATAGATGGTTCACTATATGTTTCTGTTGTGCAGGACTCATCCAGACATAGCTACTTATTCTGTAATCCAGTTGAACTAATTGTATATCCACTATTTCATTTAGCACATTTCATTAAAATTATAATAAAAGTGTGTCATACCTTTTGGTAACCATTCATCTGAACCCTCTTTTTATATTAAGTGAATTTCTTGATCTATAGTTCTTAACTTGAGGCCTCCTATCAAAGCAACTAAAAACACCAGATACTCACTTTCTCAGCTTGCTCTAAGGGAATCAGCCAGATACATCTCCCCTAGATAAGGAATTGGGAGTTGGTGTGGCAAAGAAATAGTGACATGATGTTTCAGCAGCAACATTGAGTTTCCATTGTCCACAGCCAGTTGTGGTATAAATTGAGGTGTCCTTCCCTCAAGAAGGTTGTAGCAGCACTCACTGGGCCCATTTTTAAACTTGAGTTTTATTGTCAGGTTCTGGCTATTACTCAGTCTCTCTTTTTCCAAACAGTCTTCCAAGGCTATTCCTGCAGCTTTCTGTGAGCTACTCAAAATTCCTTCCATAAATCCCAGAGTAGACTTCTGCTCTCTGTAATAAAAAACAAAACAAAACAAACAACAACAACAAAAAAACACTGAACTGTTCTATCCACTATCATTTTGAAATATGAGTAGGAGATAGCTAGAGAAAGAAAATACAAAAGATGTTCCTGGGAAAGCACTCAATATGAACAAAGACATGGAGGAAAGAAGTGGCATGCTTTGTGTGAGGAGCTGTAAGAGTTTGGAATTAGCAGTGTAACTTGTAAGATGGACCATGCTGAGGTGGAGAATTTATGTCATAAAATCACAGTGGATTTTGCATGCTATGCTAGGAGGTTATTCTGTAGATGATGGTGAACCACTGGAATAAGCAGGAAAGTAACAAGGTCATATTTGCAACAAATATATATTAATCCATCAGTTAGGAATGATTTGGTTCCAGGTGAAGAAAAACTAATTAATAGAGGTTTACACCAGAAAAGCACATATTGCATATTTCACAAGAAATCTATTTGTAGTCAGTCTAAGCTGGTACTGTGGCATAATGATGTCATCAAAGTGTAGGCCCTTGACATCCTTTTCCCCTTTACCAGTGTGCTGGCTTTTATCCTCACGTTGAAGCTTCATGGTCATAGACAGTCTATTATTATTCCAGGCATCATGTATTTACCCTAAACATCTAAATCAAGAAGGAAGGGAAAGGGACAAGCTGCTACCCTTGGACTGCTCTTTTATTAGTGAATAAGCATTGCCCAGAATGCCTTACCTGATATCCCCTTATGTTTCATTGGGGTGAATTGGATCAGCTGATGGAAGGGAGGCTGAGAAAATTAGTATCTAGCAAAGGATATTAGAACTATGAATCAGTCAGGGGTAAAAAGGGCATGTTCAAAATGAGTAATTAAAATAGAGTTTAACAAAGGAACTATTTACAAAGATATGAGCAGGGTATATGAAAAACACAAGGGATAGTGCATTCCCTAGAGGCTGGTTAGAGTGTAGTGGGGAGTCGGGCGTTGTTTACCACTCTAACTTTGCACTTAAAGGACAAATGAAGGAAGTGAATATTGCAACTGGGGACAAAGAGAGTTGTGTGGACAGGACCACCTGAGAGGTGTTATAATCTTTGATCCCAAGATAGAGCCATTGCATAGTAACTACACAAAGAGGGAAACAGGAAAGAAAATACTCCAAGCTGTACTCTCCTTCCTTCCTCTAACCACCAGCTCAAACTTATTGGCTGAACCCAACTTGAAGCCTGGATGAGAAAGGAGTCCATTGATACTGTCCACAGAGTTCTGCCTCCTGGGGTAGAGAACAGTGTGAGAACGTAGGAGGAATGCATTTGGATAGGCAAATGGAAGCTGTCCAGCACAGATTACCTTGTGTGACTTAATCTTCTGAGACTGGGCTTTGCTACCAGAATAAACTGAGGTTCTGATAAAAGGAAGGAAGAAAATATCTTTTGTGCAGAAAAATCTTTTGTCTGTCATATTCACCTTTGCAACAGTTTGGAGATGGATTTAAGATGGGGAGTTAATTACAACAATCCCATGCAAGAGATGATGAAAGTCATTGACTGTTATTTGACATAATCCTCTAGAAGGATTCTATGTGAGATCATAAACCCAGTTATTTCTTGATTAGGTAAAATCTTTACAAATTTAAAATATTTTCTAGATTTAGAGAGTTGAGTTAAATTTCAGATGAGTACATTTTGAGCTGTTTTAAATAAATTTCATACAGTTTGCAATTTGCAAATGATTTATATTGCAAAAGTTCCCCAGTCAATCATAAGGATTACATTAACAAAAAGAAGACTGAATTGGAAATAAAGTTAACTGGGTATTAACCGACTGAGGGATAATTTGGTTGTTTGACAGGTGCTGAACTTTAGTTTTGTCGTCTTTAAGTCTGGGACATTGTTTTAGACTCTGAGCTCCTTGCTCTTCTTGTGTCCTTAGCTGCTAATTCAATTATTGCATATAACTACACCCACCTCCCTCCCATTCCCTCATCTTTATCCTTAACCCCTGATAATCACTATTCTGTCCTCCATTTCTAAAATTTTATCTGTTCAAAAATTTTATATAAGTGAAATCACAAAATATGTAACCTTGTGAGATTAGCTTTTTTCATTCAACCTAATTCCCTGAAGATCCAGCCAAGTTGTTGTGTATATCAATAGTACATTCCTTTTAATTGCTGAGTCGTATTCCTTGGTATGTAGGTGCTGCACATTGTTTATCCACATCTGTTGAAGGACATCTGGGATGATTCTTTTGGCTTTATGGATAAAGCTCGTATAAACATTTCTTTACAGGTTTCTGCATGGATGTCAGTTATCATTTTTCTGGAATAATGCCCAAAAGTTCAGTTGCTGAGTAGTGTGGTAATTGCATTTTTAACTTTAAAAGAAATTTTATAAGAAATAAGAAATGCTTTCCAGAGTAATTGTACCATTGCACATTTCCACTAGTAATGTATGAGTGGTCTAGTGTCTTTGCATCCTAACCAGCATTTGATGGTATTAATATTTTTATTTTATTTATTCTGATAGCTGTGAGTGATATCTCGTGGTTTTAATTTGCATTTCCTTAATGGGCAGTGATGTTGAACATCATGTATGTGCTTGCTTGCAATCTGTGTATCCTCTTTGGTAAAATGCCTGTTCCTGTCTTTCGCTTATTTTCTAATTGGATTATTTGGGTTTAGAATTTTTTTGTTTTTTTTTTCTTTTGTTTTGTTTTTGCTGCTGAATCTTGAGAGTTCTTTTTATAATATACATGCTAGTCCTTTGTTGGATATATGGTTAAACAAGTATTTTCTCCCAGTCTGTAGTCTTTTCATCCTCTTCACCTAGGCCTCAAAGAACAAAAGAGTTTAATTTAGCTTAGGTCCAATCTATAATTTTTTTTTTCCTTATATGAATTGTGGTTTTGGTGCTCCATCTAAGAATTTTTTGCCTAGTTCTAGATCCTGAAAAATTTTGCCTATATTTTCTCCTAAAAATCTAATAGAATTAACTTTTATATAAGCCTTCAGGTTTAGGTCAAGATTCTTTTTTCCTTTTTTTCCCCCTGGATGTCCAATTGCTCCCGCACCATTTGTTGTTCAGGCTCAGAGAAGACAGAGGGGACCCTGCACTTCACATTCACTTTGGGCAGATCTCCTTAGTAGGAGGGTTAAATTCTGATGGAGAACACCAGCAAATGCAGAACCAATGTGCAAAGACTGTGCTTTGGTTTGTTTATTTTTGTTGGCTCCTAGCACTCAAGAAAATCTCTCTTATATTACTGCCTGGATACAAATTAAGGAACAGATAGTACAGGGATTGACTCTCACAGTGAATACATTAAAATATTAAAACATACAGTAGGCAACAAAAGATTACAAGACAAACAAAGAAACAGGAAATGATGGCCCATCCAAAGAAAGAGGATAAAAATTCAGAAGCAATCAATGAAGAAGACCAAGGCATTTAAAAAAATGACCTTCAATATGCTCAAGGAGATAAAGGAAAATATGGAGAAGTAAGTAAAGGGTATCAAGAAAATGATGAATGAACAATATGAGAATCTCAACAAAGAGGAAGAAATTTTTAAAAGAAGCCAAATAAAAATACTGGTGTTCAAGACCATAATAACTGAAATGAAAAATTACTTAGAGGATTTCAACAGCAGATTGGAGATGACGGAAAAGAGAATCAATGAACTTGAAGACAAGAGAGTTGAAATGATTCAGACTGAGGAGAAGAAAGGAAAAAAAGTATGAAAAAAAGTGAACAGAGCCTAGGAGACCATCAAGCATACCAATATATGCATTATGGGAATTCCAGAAGGAGAAGAAACAGAGAAAGGGGCAGAAGGAATACTCAAAGAAATAATGGCAGAAAATTTTCCAAATGTATTGAAAGACATAAATATACATATAAAGAATTCGAACAAATCCCAAAAAGGATCAACTTGAAGAGAAACTCCCCACACACATAGTAGTCAATTTTTTGAAATCCAAAGACAAGTAAAGAGTTCTGAAAGTTGCAAAAGAAAAACAATTTGTTATATACAATGAAATCCCAGTAAAATTATGTGCTGATTTATCATCAGAAACCACAAAGGCAAGAAAGCTGTGGGAGGAAACATTTAAAGTGCTGAAAGAAAACTATTGTCAACCAAGAATTTTATATATGGCGAGACCTTCTTTCAAAAATGAGGGAGATATTAAGACATTCCCAGACAAAGAAAAACTGGGGGAGTTCATCACCACTAGAACTGCCCTACAAGCAATACTAAAGGGAGTTCTTTAGAATGAAAGGAAAGGAACACCAGACAGTGGATCAAAGCAGGATAAAGAAATAAAGAACTCTGGTAAAGGTAACCATATGAGTAATTATAAATGCCAATACTATTGTATTGTATTTTTTGTAATGTAGCTTAACTCTTTACTTCATACAGGTTCTAAAAAGCAATGCATAAAAATTAATGATAAATCCATGGTTCTAGACACACAATATATGAAGATATAATTTGTAGCAAGTACAACAAAAAGGAGGGAGGATAGAGGCATAGAGTAACAGCCTTTGAGTATGTTACTGAAGTTAAATTGGTATCAAATCAAACATGATTGTTACAAATTTACGATTTTGAATTTAAGGTCCATGGTAACCACAAAGATAATATCTGAAAAATATATACAGAAGGAAATGAGAATGGACTCAAAATAGTACACTCCAAAAAATCAACTAAATATGAAAGACTTAGAAGAAGAATTGAAAGAAAAAAAATGTATATGACTTATAAAGACAAAATAGCAAAATGGCAGAAAAAAGTCCAGTAGTTACTTTAAATGGAAATGGATTAAACTCTCCAGTAAAAAGGCAGAGATTGACAGAATGGATAACAAGGCATGACCCAACTATATGCTGTTTACAGGAGACTCACCTGAAATTCAAAGACACATGTAGCTTGTAAAGATAGAAAAAACATACCATGCCAATAGTAACCAGAAGAGAGCTGGGACAATGGTACTATATCAGATTAAATAAACTTTAAGTCAAAAACTGTAGTGAGGGAAAAAAGCAGATCACTATATACTGATAAAGGGTCTCAATTAAACAAGAAGACATAACAATTATAAAAATATATGCACTAACGGCAGAGCCCTAAAATGCATGAAGCAAAAAGGGAGAAACAGACAGTTCCACTTTCAATAATGGTTACAACATCTCAACAGATGATTAATATGGAAATAGATGAGTCAAATGATACTATAAATCCTCTAGACCCAGTAGACATATAAAGAACTATTCACCCAATAGAACCAGAATATACATTCTTAGTACATATGGATCATTCTCCAGGATAGGCCATATGTTAAGTCACAAAACAAGTCTCAATACATTTCATTCAAAATATTGAAATCATGCAAAATATCTTCTCCAACCACTAGAGAATGAAACTTGAAATCAATAATAGATAGAGAACTGGAAAATTCACAAATATGAAAATTAAAACCATAATGAGATACCATTATACACCCATTAGAATGGCTACTATTAAAACAGAAAATAAGGAGTGTTGGAGACTAAGTGGAGAAATAGGAACACTCAGTCATTATTGGCGGCAATATAGAATGGTGTAGCTTTTGTAGAAAACAGTTTAGCAATTGCTCAGAAAGTTAAGCATAGAATTACCATATGATCTAGAAATCCCTCTTCTAGGTATATACACCAAAGATTTGAAAGCACTGACTCAAACAGATATTTGTACACTGATGTTCATAGCAGTATTAGTCACAGTTCCCAAAAGATGGGAGCAACCCCAGTGTCCATTAACAGATGAATAGATAAACAGAAAGTCATTTATATAAATACAATGGAATATTATTCAGCTACGAAAAGCAATGACGTTCTAATGATAAATCAACATGGGTGAACCTTAAAAACATCAGGTTGAGTAAAACAAGCCAGATACAAAAGGGCAAATATTGTACGTTCTCACTGACATGAAATAATTAGAATAATCAAAGGCATAGAGTCAGAAACTAGAATACAGGGTACCAGGGGCCAGGGTGGGGTAGCAAATAGGGAGATAATGCCTAATTGTTGCAGTGTTTCTATTTGGGGTGATGGAAAGGTTTTGGTGATGAATGGTGGTTATGGTAGCACACATTTGGAATGTAATTAACACCACTGGTTTGTATATTTGAATGTGGTTAACTTGGGAAATTTTAGATTATATATATGTTACTAGAATAAAGCATTTAAAAAACCATAGGACTCTACAACACACACTGTGAACCCTAATGTAAACTATGGACCATAGTTGACAGTATAATTATAATACTATTGTTTAATCAATTGTAACAAAAGTACAACATTAATACAAAGGGTTAATAATATAGAAAACTGTACATGTGAGGGGGATACGTATGGGAACTCTGTAGTTTCTGCATGGTTTTTCTGTAAACACACAACATCTCTGATAAAAAAGTTAATTAATTTAAAAAATAAGTTGAACCTATATGTGTTTGTCTATTTCTAAGTTTTCTTTTTTTGTTCCATCGATCTCTGGGTCTATCCCGTCAATAATATCACACTCTCTTGATTACTGGAGCTATATAATATGTCTTAATATTATTTAGAGTGATTCCTCCAACTCTCTTCTTTGTCAAGATTGTTTTAACTCTTCTATGGCCTGTGTCTTTCCATTTAAATTTAAAAATAAGCTCGTCTCTGTAAGAAAAACAAAAACAAAAGAAAAACAACATACTGAGATTTTGATAGATGTTGCATTGAACTTATACATCAGTTTTGGGATGATTGATGTCTTTTACTATGTTAACTCTGCCAATTCGTGAATACCGTATTTCTCTCCATTTATTTACATCTTTTTTTATTGTTTTAATCAGCATTTTACATTTTCAGCATACAGTTTCTGTACTTACCTTGTTAATTGTATATCTAAGTATTTCATTTTATTTGGAGTGATTGTAAAAGGTATTGTGTTTATAATTTCAATTTTGATAAGTTTATTGGTAGTGTATATAAAATTGAATTATTTTTGTGGGTTGATCTTGTATCTTATAGCCTTGTTGAACTGACTTTATTATTTTTAAGAGGTTTTTTTTGTAGATTCCTTGAGATTTTCTATGCAGACAATTGTGTCATGTACAAATGGTGTTTTATTTCTTCCTTGCTAGTCTGTATAGCATATTTCTTTTCACTGCCATTGCAGCGGCTAGAACTTCCAGTACTGTGTTCAATAAAACTGATGCAAGCAGGCATCCTTACTTTGCTCCTGATCTTAGGGGGAAAGTATCCAGTCTTTTACACATAAGTATGATATTAGCTGTAAGTTTTGGTAGATGTTCCTTATCAAGTTGAAGATGTTGCTCTCTATTCCTAACTTTCTGAGAGGTTCTTTTTTTTTTTGAAGTTATGGGTGTACAGAAAAATTATGCATAAAATACAGGGTTCCCATATAACCCTATTATTAACAATTTGCCTTAGTGTGGTACATTTGTTACAAGTGATAAAAGCCCAGTTTTATAATTGTACTATTAACTATAGTCTGTGGTTTTCCTCATGGTTTACTGATTGTGTTTTATAGTCCCATGGATTTTTCTTTTAATTTTTATTCTAGTAACATATATACAACCTAAAATTTCCCCTTTTAGCCATATTCAAATATATAATTCACTGCTGTTAATCACATTCACAATGTTGTGCTACTATCACTGTCATCCCAAATAGAAACTCTATACAATTTAAGCTGAGAGTTTTTATCATTAATAGTTGTTGGATTTTGTCAAATACTTTTTCTCCATCAATGGTATGATTATATGATTTTTCTTCATTAGCTTGTTGATATGGTTGATTATGCTGATTAATTTTCAGATGATGAACCAGTCTCATATACCTGGAAATCCCACTTAGTCATGGTGTATATGTCCTTTTTATACATTGCTAGATTCAGTTGCTTTTTCTTTTTTGAAGATTTTACATCTAAGTTCATGAGAGCTATTGGTCTATGGTTTTCTTTTAAATATCTTTGTCTGGTATATATAAGGGTAATATTGGCCTCCTAAAAGGAGTTGGGAAGTGTTCTATTTTCTGGAAAAGATCTTGTAAAAATGATAGTTTAAACACATGATTTTTGAATATTGAATCATAACTAAGTTTCTTTAAGATATAAAATTCTAGGATTCTAATATTTAACCAAAAGATGGGGTCTTTTTAACATTTGGAATTGGAGATGAATTGTTTTACAGACTGTAAAATAATTTTTGACCCTTTGCAACCAAAAATGTGTCACTATAAAATAATGCAACTATGGTTGATGCTCATTATCTTGGCAGTTATGTTCTATAGTGTTGCCACCAACACTGAATTAGCAAATTAGCTCCTAGGAAAAATACAGGGTTAGGTTCCTGTGAGCCTCTGGTCACAATATTTTTGCCAGCTCATCAGTACATACAATTGTTTTATGATTGTTTCTGTTTAAAGACACCTTATTTAATATATATTGCTGATTCATTAACATTGAACTCACAGCCGTCAGCACTGTAACTCTTTCCTGAATAAAGCTTATCTAAAACAAGTATTTTTCTATAAGGAACATCACAAGTATTCTTGAGCTTAGGAACATCAGTCAACACTATAGCACTATGCTTGAGATATACTATAAACAGTGAAATCACCAACAAAATACACAAAAATATGAAAATGTGGCACTAAATATACCATAGAAAGGATAATTGTTTGCAGTATGAGAGCTGGGACAAGAAGGCAGAGCTTTGCCTTTGTTTGACTTTAGCTGGTAATGTGCCCTTGAGGTAACTCAAGTTTTTTGCTGCTTTGCACATGTCAGAGAAAGCTCCATGAATATTGATTCTGGGGTTACAGGTAAATTTTAGTGAGTATAAATTTGCATATATGGAATCTACAAATAATGAGGCTGGACAGTTCTGAATAGTGTAAGAAAGTTAGCAAAGCACTTTCTAGTTATCTTTATTATTATTGTGTTTTATTAGAGAAGTTATAGGTTTACAGAACAATCATACATAAAATACTTCCAGTTTTCTTACTCTTCAATGAGGTTCAATCTTTAACTATTTGTATTGAGCATGAGTGAACCAAATGCTTAGGTGAATTATCATATGTCCATCAAAATCCTTGCTTTTCGAAGTGTGACAAGTAGACCAGCAGCCTCAAGATCACCAGAAACTTGTAAAAATGTGGACGATCAGGTCTTACCCCTGCAGTTGAACAAAACCTTCCAGTGATTCATTTGAGCGTTAAGGTCTGAGGAGCAGTGATCTAAATCACATTAAGGACATCATACAAAAACAGAACTTACTAGAGGGTAGTTCCTATCCAGATTTTAAAGAAAAATGGGGTTCTGTTTTAGTTACCTAGGCTGCTCAAGAAAAATATCATGAAATGAGTTGGCTTTAACAATGGGAAACTATTAGTTTACCACATTGAGGCTAAAAGAAAATCCAAATCAAGGCACCATCAAGGCGATGCTTTCTTCCTGAAGACCGGCATTCTGGGACTGGCTGCCAGCGATCCTTGACTCCTGTGTCACATGGCAAGGCACATGGCAGCATCTCTTGGGCTCCCTCATCTCTTCTGGGTTTCACTGAATTAGCTTCTTGCTTCCTGTAGCTTTCTTTCTCTGTGTCTGAATTTCATTCTCTTATAAAGGACTCCAGTAATTATATTAAGACCCATCCTGATTGAGGAGGGACTCAACTTAATTGAAGTAACCTCATCAAAAGGTCCTATTTGCAATGGGTTTACACCCACAGGAATGGATTAAATTTCAGAGGATGTTTTTCTGGGGTATATTCAGCTTCAAACCACCACAGTCTCTAATATGCCCCTTTGAAGTGATGTAATATATTTTCTCTGAGTTTTCCGATCATCATTCACTTTTTCAAAAATGTTAGCAGGATTAATTTCCCCCACATTTCATCAGACATGTTACCCGTCTGTGTGAAAATATTCTCTCCTTTAGCCAATCTGGCAAATCCTGGAGAAAACTGGAGCCTGGCTTGTCGCCATTCTGCGTGCAGAGTGCCACCATTTTCGCTACAGAAAGCCCTATTGTCTAGAAATAATAGCCCATGGCAGAAATCTGCATTCAATCCCACTACCCCAGGAGTGGAATTTTGCTTGGAGCCAAATTTTCAAGTCTTCTTAATTTTGGTGAAGATATGTGTTTTTGCAAGTGCAAATTCATGAAATTAAAGTTGGACTTTTCCTAGCTTTCCTCCATCCAGTGTTTTATGACAGGAAGGACCTTTGAATATTTTCTCAAAATAGCAAGTGCCAGCAAAGCTAAGCCAGGTTTGCTGTTAAGCTTACCACCCAAGTCTTTGTGAAAGGTTGGCTAGGAAACATAAGGATATCACTGTGAATTTTGACAATCATCCAGTGTGCTCCAGTCAGCAAATGGTCCATAGGAATGTGAACCTGGAGAGAGCTCTGCACCCAAATCCCACAGGCCAGTGGGACTGATTTGCCTTCTCATCCTCTTCAAAATATGCTCCTAGCTTCTGCATTCTTGTCAAGTGTAGATATGGCCTTCAAGATAAATAAAAGAACCCAGGACTGTGAAGACTGCCAAGTAGTCTGATATTTTTTTAAAAAGGATTTCTATTAAATATGTGTAAAGTAGCTACAGTGAGAAAAACACACGTTGAAATGATTACAAATACACAAAGTAGCATGTACTACGATTTCATTATTACAAGAGAACAATTCAATTGAAAAGCTTACTTTGACTATTGTTTTAGTTGGAACTGTGTTTGTTTTCATATTCCCACTTGCTAAATGCAGACAGTCAGAATTTCTAACAATTGCCACAGTATGTGGCTGTAACAGCAGCGTTCTTGCCTGATGTAGGAGGCGTCAAAATAGTTGTAATCCCAAAGGTAATTATACTCTTCTATCGTACTCACTGTGTATAATGCTCTGATGCAATAAAGTCAAGATAGGCTTCATTCCATGGCATTGTTCTGTTTAATGGAAGTATGTTTTAAAACTCTACATTGTTGGATGGATAAGGTGTTCTTAGTAAAGAAATGAGAAATTACCTTTTTTCCATTGTTTTGCAATCCTCCAGTTTGTCTATCGGCCTATGGCAAATTTCTATTAAATGAAAGTTTTTAGGTTTGTAAGAGAGCGAATTGAAGCTGAACAGTCATTTTTCTTCATATAGTTATTTAAAAATGCCCTTGACTGGCTAAAGAAACAAAGAGTGAAATGAACCAAATGAATAGATTAAGTATCCTGGGATTAAGAGGACATCTCAGTATAATATAAGACTTTCTTTGTGTAGATTTTTGATACTTAGAATTCACTTCCATTGTGATAGCTTTTCTTAATTGCATCAAAGGAAATTTTTAAGCCACTGATGTTGATGAAAGAAAAACCCTGATCCAGTACTCCTTACCACCACCTGATACTTTCTTGAATCCCCATTTTCTAGAATTATTTGGAGACATTCTTGGCTTTCTCCTAAATCACACGTGGAGAAGCTTCATGTTTCCTTTGTATATCCTCATATGCACTTGTAACTTTTTTTGAAAATGTAACTAAAATTTTACTTTTGTGTGCTGGATTTTGTTTGTCTGTTAATTGAGAAACAAAGGTACTTTGAGTATTACTGTATTCATAGAAATGAGGGGATCAGGGGGAAATAGCAAAGTTGCAACTAGAGGTGAAGGCTGAGCAATTGGATAATACCATTCACATTTCTCTAATTGTCTCATATTGTACAGCTTCCAAATTGCTCTCAAATAGTAATTAACATGAAAGTTAAGTCCACAGAATCCGGAGAGTTTACTGTTTTTTAAGGCTAAAATTATTGATGCAAATTTTAATTTTTATTCTATTTATTTTTGGGTGCTAATGTCACTTTGGCTTTACTATAAAAGAAGGATGAGGTACCTTAAGAGGTAACAATGAGTACTTTTTTTTTAATAAGTCAAAATCACCAGGATATGAATAACTCTATGCCCATAAATTTGATAGCTTAGATAAAATGAAAAAAATTCCTAGAAAAGCACAATCTGCCAAAACTCACACAGAGAAATAGATAATCAGAATATGCCTTTTTCTATTAAAGAGATTGAAGCAGCAATTAATAACTTTTAAAAACAGAAAATAGGCCCAATTGGTTTCACTGGTGAATTCTACCAAATGATATAAATTCTTTGCAATATCTTCCAGAAAATAGAAGCAGAAGGAACATTTCCTTAACTTATTTTATGTGGCGTTGTTACTCTAATACAAAAACCAGGCAAAGACATTTCAAGAAAGGAGAATTGCAGCCCATTATCTCTCATGAACATAGATGCAACAATTCTCATTGAAATATGAACAAATTGAATCCAGCAATGTATAAAAAGAATCACACACCATGACCAAGTGGGATTTATTTTTCCCAGGTATACAAGGCTGGTTCGACATTTGATTCACATTAACAGGTTAAAGAAGAAAAAACATATCATCATATTAATAGATGCAGAAAAAGCATTTGGCAAAGTCATCAAGAGAGGTTCAATCTTATAGTAAACACCTGGAGGCATCTCCATAAAATTTGAAGGATAATTTTTCCATGAAATCTTTAAAATTAAGCATATTCTTCTACTCCTTGATGATATGTTGACTATAGGCATCATTCTCAACCCCAGATTATTCTACTTTGCACATCTGTTAAGGCAGGCACCTTCTCTCCTCGATGCTCTCTGAAAATGTCCAAGGATATCTCCAGCATCTGTGTCATCCTCTCTTGCTGATTTGCTGCTCATTCTGATGATTGAAGATTTGCATGGGCCTTGGGCCTGTTGAATGGAACACAGCTTGCGAATGAAGGTTCATCAGAAATATTTACCCTTCTTACAGCTCCCTATCTTTTTTCTGAACTAATTGATGCTGATCTTTTGCCAATCAGTTTTTTCAGGTTTGGTGGTTGTTTTTTTTTTCCAGCTACTTTTTAATCATTTTTTGCCTATTGTCGTCAGTTGCACAGGAACAGGATATTTCAAGCCTTGCATGATAATTGTCCTGTTTTTCTTACATGCATTTTCAACATTTGTTATTTGTTATTTTATTATTATTCCTTTTTTTTTTTTTTTTTTTTGGTTTATTTCAATTTCACCATTCATACATTTATTTTTACTGGGAATTTGAATACTATTGTTAGCTGTTTCAGTCCCAGAGACAAGTCAGGAAAGCAGGACCCATGCTAAGTAGCTGGATCAAGAGAATATAACCTAGGGATTAGTTACAAAGATGATGGAGAATGAATAGTGCAAATAGGGGACAATGAGGCTGTCCAGAGAGTAGCAACATTTGAAAGCCGACAGATGTTGACCTGGGCCATCAAAGGGAAAAGAGGTGTTATCAGAGTAGGAATAGAATCTTGGATAACCGAGATGCAAATCTAGGAAAAGAAATAAATATTCTGCCTTCTTCCCTTTTCCTGCTCTCCAAACTCCTGAAGCATCTGCCAGTATCAGTACAAGAAGCCAGTGGGAAAGAGAGCCTGGGAAATGTAATCCATGAGGGTCAGCTACCTCTGGTACAGAAGAAAGCTGAGAAAAGACCAGGGAAAGGATCAGTGACTGGATGGACATGATTTTGTTAGTTCCTTGCAGAGTTGATGTGTTTTTATTCTGGATATAGATTTGTTGGCATTTATGCAAATGTACAGGTTTCAAGTTTATAAGCAGTTTACTTCTTGAATATAGGAGGCTACAGTGAAGTGCAACTTGAGAATTTGGCAGTAAATTTTATCTTCTTGAAGAAAAACTATTACAAATCAGCATGTAATGGGAAAGATTAGCCCCATGTAAGAGTTACACCCACCCAATGATAAGCTTTATAAATGTGTGTCAGAGGAGAATTGGGAAACACTCAAGTTCAGTTAAGGTGCCTGAGCTATATCCTTGTGATGGAAATGTGAAGAACTTTGAAGGAAAGTGTCTGCCTAATTAGTATTTATATATCTGAATAAAGAATGTGCTATCAAAATAGAGTTATCTACATGTTTTTCAGAAAAGAATTAAAAGATTTTGTCAGTGAGCCTTCATCACTGTCCAGAGAAGAAAGATGTTGGCTATTTGATATGCAATATTTGACATTCAAAATTGCCATTCATTCTCATTTGTTAAACTATCATGAGACAGCCTGCCTGAGCCCAGCCTTGAATGGGATGACCAAGGCCAACTAGTGTACACCCTGGGATGCATTTGATATACTGCAAAAAGTAGATTCATTGCAATTAGACAGACCTGGCTTTCCCACCTTCTTCTGTTAGTTATCAACTGGGTAATCTGGGCACAATTGTTTAACCTGACCAAGCTTCAATATCTATGTCTATGACATAGAAATAATGTTATATTCCTCATAAGATATCTTAAACTACTTGTGCACTAGGTCAAGACCAATTCTAATCGCCTCTTTGCCTTGTCTTTAGTGGAGATGGATGCATAAGAATATCACAACTTTTTGACCATAAATATTAAAAAAAAGTCTGCCAATTCCTTGATACTACTTGCCATCTTCATATAGCAAACAAAGCTTAATTTTACTGTTGTACTTAACTTACTGTATTGAAATTGAAGAATACATCATTCATTATTGATGGTTGCTCAGAGTTCAACTTACTTCTATGTTTAGGAAATGTATACATTTTGAGGGAACCAGGGCCTTCTGTCCTATAGAAGTTGAAAGGCAAGTGGCTCTAGAGAGGGCAAAGTGCATTATTTCTTTGGAGTTGGAGGTAGAAGTATCCTCACCAGATTGGTTCTCCTATGTGATTTTGCACATTATTCCCTATTATATGGCCTTGTTTTAGTTTCTTGGGCTGCTTAAGCAAATGCTATGAAATGGTTCAGCTTAAACAATGGGAATTTATTAGCTTACGGTTTTGAGCCCAGGAAAATGTCCAAATCAAGGCATCATCAAGGCAGTGCTTTCTCCCCAAGACTGTGGCATTCTGGGACTGGCTGCTGTCCACCCTTGGTCCTTAGCTTGTTACAGGCAAGGCACATGGCAGTGTCTCCTGGTCTTTCCCTTCTCTTCCGGGTTCTGTTGATTTCAGCTCTGACTGCTCGTCTGTGGCTCTCTCTCTCTGTGTCTGAATTTTGCTCTTTTATAAAGGACTCCAGTAATAGAATTAAGACTCATCCTGATTGAGGTGGGACACACCTTACCTGAAGTAACCTCATCAGAAGGTTCTACTTACAATGGGTTTGCATGCACAAGAATGGATTAAATTTAGGAACGTGTTTTTTGGGGGTACATACAGCTGCAAACCGCCACAGGCCCTAACATTGTTTTCTAATAGTTAGTCAAAATTGGTATCAGTCACTTGCAGCTAAGAATGCTGGCTGATACAAAATATTTTTATATTTCTGTTCCCCACTTCACTGTGATCTTCTGAGTCTAGAGACTTGTCTTATTCATTTTTATATACCTCGTGCTCAGCAATTATATAGAACATTGTAGGGGATAGAACTGGACTGAACTGATCTTTCTGTGTCCCTTTGCCGTGCTCACCAAGTAGTCTTCCAGTATAATTTAAATTTTCTTGCAGATTTGCTTCCAGAGGGGGACAATATGCTGAGCAGCTGCCATAACTGCTCAGGGGAGCTAAATATTCATGTTTCTCTTTCTAAAGAATTCAATGACATTCTGGTCAGTAACTGACTGCTATGCTTTACATGAGTCATTTCCCAGAAGTCTTGAAGAGGTACTGACAAAATCACATCTCTGGAGCTGCAAAACTGAGGTCAGCCTTAGACTATGGAACTACCACCCTGGACGGTATCATTTAAGTAGCCAGCCAACCTCTTTCTTTCCAAATTAGGAAATCTCTCACTTGAGCAATACCATCTGTATCTGCTACATTTCTCATTATTTTTCATCTATTTTCCCACAAATATTTTCCTTTTCACTTTTACCACTCCTTGGCAGAAATAAAGCTGGAGAGTTGGAAAGATAAAGACATACCTGTCTTTCAATTGCATAACAAAACGTTGTGCTATTGCAAACACTTGAACTGTCCCATTGCTTTGATTGTAGCAGCAGTTGGCTGCCAGCAGATTTTTAGAGAGTGGCAAGAAATAGGAAGGTGGTTATTGACCCTACTCCAGAGCACTGAATTGATAAAATAGCAGTGATGCTGTAGGCGCATCAACATGTGTGTATGTGTGGTAGACTCAGTGAAAGGAATGATAGATGATTCTAAATTATTCTTTGGGCCAAAACTGAATAAAATTCTGATTGGGACTTAGAACTTTTATTTAGAATAATGAGTCAAAGAGCTTTATATGTTTATTAAACATTGTACAGGTTTTTGAGGTCACCAAAGTCTCTTTATCCATCTTTCAACTTCCTATAATCTAGTAACAATTAATCATATGTAAGACACTTTACAATTTGAAAAGAACTTTCACATGCATTTGCTCATGGGAGAAACACAACTGCCCCATGAAATAAGTAAGTTTACTGGTCAGGTCATACAAAGAGCATTTGGGCCATGTAACTAAAATGTTCTAATACATTTTCTCCCTACCTCTTTATTCTTACAGTGACCCAAGAATAGGTCCAGGATTCATTATAACATCCATTAACAGCTCTATAATTTTCTCTGTCCTTTTGAAAGTATTCTTAAGGTTTCAGAGATGAAATTGATTCTTTCTTTCTATTGTTTCCTCTTTGTATCTATGTTTTTAATGTGTGCCAGGGCAAATAGCCACTAATATGAGCATTTAAAAATACCCAGTATATCAGACTATTTCTAAACCACAAAAAAAAGTTTTCTTCAGGTTTAAGAAATATTGGAAGGTTTTTCTTTTCTACTGTCAGCTGAGTGACTGAGGAAGCAGTAAATTGCTGAGCAATAATTAAGTAAGCTGGTAGAAAAATGTGATGAAAAGTCTTAAATTCAACAGGTGCAATTACATAAATAGTGTCTATTTTAAGGGATTTTACCTTTAGTTTTAAAATCTGGACACTTTAGTTATAAAATCTGTAGTTATTTTCTTATAATGTGAAGACAGCAGATAATAACTAATACGTACAGAGAATCTCTTACATCCAGACACTCTGATAGGTGTTGTATTTCATTTATTAAAATTAATCCTCACTCCAACAATCCTAGTAAATGTAAGAAATGAGGAAACAGCAATGTTTAGCCACATGGTAAATACCATACAGTCAGTAAGGGCCATATTAAGAGAAGGAGTCAATGGTATTTAAAGCAAAGTACTTTTCATTGGGTTTCTGGCCAGGGACAACTCCCTCATCCAATCAAGGACATTTCCTAATAGGATAAATGCAAATAGTTGTGATATTTATGTCAACATCTACGTACTGTAGCCTACTAAAATGGCATGACAATGGACTAGTAAAAGAAGCTTAGAAACTGGCCTCTTTCATGATTTTGTACAAAAATTTTTATTTCTATTTTGGTCTTTTTCACATGGTGAAACTGGAATATTCCCCAAAAGAGAGAGGAATTTACAAAAAAAGATTTATTAAATATCTGGCAAAAATAATAACTTAGAAAAGGGAGCCAGATATACTACTATTTAACTCTAAGAAAACTCTGAAACTCATAATGAATAAACCAACTAACCCCATTTTAAACTGAGCTTGAGTCATTGCAGCTTTGAAGATCACAAGCCTTATAAAGCTGATGAAAATGAAGCTAACGCTATTGGACATATGAGGCACCCCAAAGAAGTTCAGTGTGGAATGAAACTCATTTAGACTTAGAGCAAAGTATTAGAAGTTCTGATATTAAAATTTCAAAGTATTAATATTTTAATGCTATAACTTTAAAGATATATCCCACTTAAAGGTAATAGAAAATAAAGTCAAACTTTTTATAGCTCCATCTAAGAGTGTATAAATATGTTGTATGTGGGTTATGGCCAATTGAGAAATTCAAAGATTAGATTAGTGGGTAGCATTCTATTAATATCTAATAGTGGAGCATTATAATTTGCAGAATTAAAGCCTAATGTCTTTATTATAGGTATATAACAGACATATTCAATAAGCCTATATCTTTACTGTGAAACATAAATCTTGTGGAATTGAGAAAACAGTTCATAATGTGAATAGCTTAAATGGAGATGAAATATTAAAGTTAATGGCATTAGCAATATGTATGCAAATTTAATTTAACTACTTATTAACACTCTGTGCAGCACTAAGTAGTGTCTCATATCTCTTTCTGGGGTTCACACATGTTATAATTAATGAGTCAGAGAGGAATCTGTTTACATGTGGAGTTTTGACAGTAGGAGCAGAGGGACCTAGAAGAAAGAGGTCCATTGCTGATGGGGAAAGAAATAGGGAAGACTTTCAGTTATCTCTCAAATACTGACCTTCTAGTCTAGCTCTATGAGCTCTAGCCTTAACTTACGGAGAAAGAAAGAGCTGTTTCCATGAAGATCTCTGTAAGACACTAGAGGGAAAAATGATGCCACTCTGATGCCCAAAAAGAGATTCTTCCCTTAAGTGTAAAGTACCTTGGTATTCAAGTTCTCAGGAACACACAAAGCACAACATGGCTGTTCCAGTTTGCTAAAGCTGCCACTATGCAAAATACCAGAAATGGATTGGCTTTTATAAAAGGGATTTATTAGTTACAAATTTCAATTCTAAGGCCATAAAAGTATCCATACTAAGGCATCAACAAGAGAATACCTTCACTGAAGAATGGCTGATGGCATACAGAACACCTGTCAGCTGGAAAGGCATGTGGCTGGTGCCTGCTGGTCCTTTGCTCCTGAGTTGTGTTTCTAAATGGCTTTCTCCAAAATGTCTCTGGGCTTCTGTCTTCACTCCTCTCTCTTAGCATCTGTGCATCCTTGTTTCTTTCTCCCAGGCTGTTTCTCTCTAAGTATCTGGGGGTCCTCTCTTAGCTTCTCCGAGGTAAACTCTGAGTTTCATCTCTTAGCTTAGCATCTCCGTACATCCTTCTGTCTGTGTCTCCAAGCATCTCTAAGTGTCAGCATCTGTGTCAGCTCTTGAGCTCTCTTAAGTACTCCAGTGAACTAATCAAGACCCACCCTGAATGGGCAGGGCCACACCTCCATGAAAATAATATAATCAAAGTTCTCACCCACAGATGAATGGGTTGCATCTCCGTGGAACCATTCCATCAAAAGTTTCCACCTCACAAAATTGGATTAAAAGATCATGGCTTGAGGTGGGACAAGTTGGTGGCATACAGAGGTGTGGAATTTAGTTGGTCCTGTAGAGCAACTAGTGAATAGCTCAGAATACTGGAAAAGGGCTGTGCCTCAGGAAAAGAGGCACACAGAATGGGGTACCAACTCCAGTTCTTGCCTGGTAAACTGGAGGCCTGGAGAATGGCTTTGAAAAGCAGACTTCTTGTTTTTTTCCCCTTTTTTCCTCTCATTCTAAGTAGCTCGTTAGAGAAACCCTCAGGCATTTTCAGTTGTCAGCACTGACCCAGGCAAGGGTGGAGTTAAGATAGTAAGAGAGTCAGAGACTCAAGTGTAGGAGACAATTCCCTAAAGGGATTATCTTCCCTGAGAAAGAGGGATGGTGGGGCTCAGCTCATGTTGCTGCCCTCCCTCAGAGAACTCAGACCCCAGGTCCTGGGGCGGGGGGGGGGGGTGGTGAACAGAAACAGCTTAAGCTTGGCTTCTGACACCCTCAGTCCCTGGCCCAGACAGGGTCCACAGAATTAAATACACTGCACCTCTTTACACCTATAAGGAGGTGCAGGCTGACAAGTACCACCTGCTGGGCAGGATAGGAAAAGCACAGAGTCTAGAGGCCTCACAGGAAAGTTTGACAAGCTGCTGGATCTCACCCTCAGGGAAACCTGACACTGAAAATGTTCTCCTCCTGAGACCTGGTCCCATGTGGGCTGGAAAAATCTGATTGGGGTAATCAAGGAAACCAGATGCCTAGACACCAAAAAATTACAAGTCACATTAGGAAAAATGAAGATATGACCCAGTCAAAGGAACAAACTTACACTTCAACTGAGATACAAGAATTGAAATAACTAATTAATCAAACAAATCTCCTTAATTAATTCAAAGATCAAATCAGCAAATTGGGGGAAGACATGGCAAAAGAGATGAAGGATATAAAGAAGTCATTGGGCAAACATAAGGAAGAACTCAACAATTTGAAAAAACAATCGGCAGAACTTATGGTAATGAAAGGCACAATTAAAGAGATGAAAAACACAATGGAGACATACAACAGCAGATTTGAAAAGGCAGAAGAAAGGATTCATGAACTGGAGGACAGGACATCTGAAATCCTACACACAAAAGAACAGATAGGGAAAAGAGTGGGAAAATATGAGCAGGGTATCAGGAAACTGAATGACAACATAAAGCACATGAATATACATGTCTTGGGTGTCCCAGAAGGAGAAAAGAAGGTAAAAGGGGCAGAAAGAATAATGGAGGGGATTGTGCCAGTTTGAATATATTATGTCCCCCAAACACCATTATCTTTGATGCAGTCTTTTGGGGCAGACATTTTAGTGCTGATTAGATTGGAATTCTTTGAGTGTTTCCATGAAGATGTGCCCCACCCAACTGTAGGTGATAACTCTGATTAGATATTTCCATGGAGGTGTGGCCCCACCCACTTAGGGTGGGCCTTGATCAGTGGAACTGTATAAATGAGCTGATGGGCAGAGGCAACGCAGTACAGCTGTGAATGACATTTTGAAGAGGAGCTACAGCCAAGAGGGACACTTGGAAGAAAGGACAGGAGCTGCAGATGAGAGAGAGAGTTTGAACATTGCCATTGAAAGCAGACTCTTGCTCTGGAGAAGCTAAGAGAGGACAAATACCCCAAGAGCAACTAAGAGTGACATTTTTGAGGAACTGCAGCCTAGAGAGGAATGTCCTGGGAGAAAGCCATTTTGAAACCAGAACTTTGGAGCAGATGCCAGCCACGTGCCTTCCCAGCTAAAAGAGGTTTTCTGGATGCCATTGGCCATCCTTCAGTGAAGGTACCTGATTGTTGATGTGTTACCTTGGACACTTTATGGCCTTAAGACTGTAACAGTGTAACCAAATAAACCCCCTTTTATAAAAGCCAATCCATCTCTGGTGTTTTGCATCCCAGTAGCGTCAGCAAACTAAAACAGGGATAATCACTGAAAATTTCCCATCCCTTATGAAAGACGTAAAATTACAGATCCAAGGAGTGCAGCATACCCCAAACAGAATAGATCCCAGTAGACCAACTTGGAGACCAGCTCCAAGACACTTAATAATCAGATTATCAAATGTCAAAGACAGAGAGAATTCTGGAAGTAGCAAGAGAAAAGTGATCCATCGCATGTAAAGAAACCTTGATAAGACTATGTGAGGATTTCTCAGTAGAAACCATGGAGGTGAGAAGGCAGTGGCATGATATATTTAAGATACTGAAAGAGAAAAACTGCCAACCAAGAATTCTATTTAAATATTTTCAGACAAACAGACACTGAGAGCTTGTGAACAAGATACCTGCTCTACAAGAAATGCTAAAGGGAGGACTACAGGCAGATAGGAAAAGGCAGGACAAAGAAGTTTGGAGAAGAGTGTAGAAATGAAGACTATCAGTAAGGATAAAAAGAGAGAGAGAGAGAGGGAAAAATAAAAATAAAGTAAGATATGCCATATAAAAGCCAAAAAGCAATATGGTGGATAGTAGCCATTACATTGAGTGAAATTAGCCAGAAACAAAAGGACAGATACTGTACGGTCTTACTATTATGGGCTAACAATGATGAGTGAAATTTGAGAGTCGAGAACATAGGTTATCAGGCGATGGAAAGAGGTTAGAGACCAGGCATTTGATGCTGAAGAAGTAAAGAAGGTTCAACAGGATTGATTGTATAGATCCAAAAATAGATAGCACAATACTGTGTGATGGTAGCACAATATTGTAAGTATTCTGAACAAAGATAAGTGTGAGTGTGGTTGAAAGAGGAAGTCTAGGGGTATGTGTGACACCAGAAAGAAAGATAGAAGATAGTGACTGAGTGTGTATAACTTAGTGAAATCTAGAGTTGTCAGTGATGGTGATTAAATATACAAATATAAGAATGTTTTTCAATGAGGGAGAACAAATAAATGTCAACATTGCAAGGTATTGAAAATTGGATGATGTAGGGGAAAAATACAATCAATACAAACTAGAGTCTATCATTAATGGTAACATTGAAAGATGCTTCCATTAATTGTAACAAAGGCAATATACCAGAGCTAAATGTCTATAAGAGGGGGATATGAGGGAGTGATATGGGATTCTCAGAGGTTGTTGATGTCTGACCTTTTCATTGCATTTTATTTTTATTTTTCTTCTATCTTTTGTATTTTTATTCTTCATTTTTTTTCTCCTTTTCTTCTTTCTTTGGGGAAGAGATGGAAATGTCCTCATACAGATTTTGGTGGTGAATGCATAACTATGTGGTTATACTGGGAATCACTGACAGTTTACTTAGGATGGATTGTATTGTGTGTGAAAAAAACTGTCAGAAAAATAGAGGGATACAAGTGCTGGAGAAAGTATGGAGAGAGGGATGTACCTATTCCTTGTTGGTAGGGGCACAGAATGGAGCAGCTCAGCTGGAGAGCAGTGTGGTTGTTCCACAGGAAACTACCTATGGAGTTGCCATATGGTCCTGCAACCCAGTTATTGGGTATATACTTGGAAGAACTGAGAGCAGGGACATGAGAGGACATTGCACACTGGTGTTTATGGCAGCCATATTCATGATTCACAATGGATGGAGATGGCCTAAGGATACATCAACTAATAAATGGAATGATGAACTGTGGTATATACATACAATAGAATACCAAGTGGTGACACAAATAAATGAAGTTGTGATGTATTCACCTAGGTGAATGGACCTTGAGGACAGTATGTTGAGTGAAATAAGCCAGAGTTGAAAAGACAAACATTGTAACTCCTCATTAATGTGATCTAACTACAATGTGCAAACTGAGAATTGAATCTGAGAGCATAGGTTCTCAGGGGAAGTTTTATGGTAAAGGTTCCTAGATTGTAAGCTCTTATAGCAGTCACATCTATTCATGAGTTGTAATGGTCATATCTGAACTTTGAGATGCTGAGCTGTTTCTGCATAACCTGGTCGGTCCCTGTAACTTCGGGTATCTTTGTGACACCTGAGACTCAGAGCCAGAGTTCAGAAGCTATGAATGTGAGCATTACCCCATACAGTAAATGTTAAAAAAGCAGAAAAAGAGATCAGAATTCAATTAAAGATATGAATGAAATGGACTTGATTAGAACTAAGGTAAACCAGACTAAAGAGTAAAGGATGATATTGATAGTGTTTTAAAACCTCAACTTCTATGTGAGACCAAAGGAAGAGATGTTTCTTTGGGGCAAATTCTATACTTTCTGTAGCATGCTATCTAATTTAATTTGTATGGTCAGTTTATTCAAACACCATAATTACATGGAACCTTGAATAGGGGGCGAGATCTGGTTGGTTTGTACAGGGTGGCGTGAGATCCCAATACATTCTAGAGTAAATTGGGCAGAGAATAAATGTATTTGCAAAGCCCCCTTGAGGGCCTGAGGAAAAATGTGGAAATATTAAACTTCCTCATCTGGGGAATTCCTGAAATTTTCGCAAGCATTGGGGAATACCATTGTAGTAGGCCAAGTCCTCGATCTTGGGGCTTGCCCTTATGAAGCTTGTTACTGCAATGGACAGGCTAAGACTACTTATAATTGTGCCTAAAAGTCACCTCCAGAGAAACTCTTTTGTTGCTCACATGTGTCCTCTTTCTCTAAGCTCACTCAGCAGAAAAACTCACTGCCCTCCCCACTATGTGGGACATGACTCCCAGGGATATAAATCTCCCTGGCAACATGGGACGTGACTCCCAGGGATGAGCCTAGATCCAGCATGGTGTGATTGAGAAAGCCTTCCTGACCAAAAAGGGGAAGAGAAATTAAACAAAATAAAGTTTCAGTGGCTGAGAGATTTCAAATAGAGTAAAGAGTTCATTCTGGAGGTTATTCTTATGCATTATATAGATATTCCTTTTTAGTTTTTAGTGTACTGGAATAGCTAGAAGGAAATTCCTGAAACTATTGAACTGCAATCCAGTATCCTTGATTCTTGAAGATGATCACATAACTGTATAGCTTACATGCTGTGACCATGTGATTGTGAAAACCTTGTAACTCTCACTCCCTTTGTTCAGTGCATGGACAAATGAGTAGAAAAAAGGAGGACAAAAAGTAAGTGAATAATAGGGGGGGAAAGGAGTATGAGATGTTTGGGGTGTTCTTTTTACTTTTTATTTTTATTTTTATTTTTTGGAGTAATGAAAATGTTCAAAAAATTGATTGTGGTGATGAATGCACAACTATGTGATGATACTGTGATTGTACACTTTGGATGATTGTATATTATGTGAATAAATCTCAATAAAATTTCATTTAAAAAAAAATCATGGCTTTTCTGGGGTCCATAACTGTTTCAAACCAGCTCAAGGGCAGATACCTCTAGGGACTCCCAGAAATAAATGGGCAAGATTTTGTGTAACACTGGATGCTTTTACCTTAATAAGTAAGGAGAGGAGTAAGAAGATTAATGTAACTCCTTTAGTCACCATAAACTTGGGAGACCTGAAGAGACAAGTAAAATTAGGAAGCTTTAAAGAGAATCCAGCCTTTAAGGAGAATGTCACCTATTAGGAGAAGACAAACGTGAAAGCATGTAAACAAGTTCAGTACATCTCCTGAACTCTTGAATTCTTCATAATAAAATCATGTTTTGGATATTTGCTATTTGGTCATCATATTAGAAAATATGTTTAAGATTGTTTAACTTAAAAGGAAGTATGTATAAAATTCACTTTTGGAGGGACTCCTACTGGGAGTGAATCTCAAAGGCAGGTGGTCAATCTGAAGTGCTTTTGCAAGCACTGATTTGAGTTGGAGCTGCTTGACACATGGGCGACTCCGTACTTGTGCTTCAAGGTGAATAACAGTGAATATTTATTCGTTAAAATTGTTGAATCTTCCAAGCAGTACTGGGGAGAACAGAAATAATGAAATATGAAAACCTTAAAATTTTTTATATGTGAGAAGTTTCTAAACCTGGCTGTATATCAAATCCTCTGGAGAGCTTTAAAATGTACATCCCCAGGTTGCACCATCAGAGAATCTAAATCAGAAGATCTAGTGGGGCTTAAGTGTTTTCGTAAAGATTTCCCAAGTATTTCAATGTTTCCAATAACTGTTGGTACAGAACATAGACCATACATGAAAAATCAGGGAAAGAAATAGCCCATAGAGGTCCTTCATTCAAGAACTGAGGCTTGAACATTGTGTAACAAAAAGGGTGAGATCTGAACCTAGTATGAAATCCCAAACCATATGGGAAGGAGGGTATATAAGGTTAGCACTGGCAGCTACAAGAAATAAACCCCCTAATTACAATGTCTTAAACAATAGAAGTGTATTTTTCCTTCAAGTAATAATCCACTGGAGGTATTCTGGGTTGGATGGCAATTCTTCACATGATAGCTCAGTGTCTCAGAACTATCTGTCTTGCAAGTCCATCATCCCCTAGGTATTTATCATCATGTGTATACAGCCAGTGGATATAAGGTTCACCTGCATCTTATTACTTCCAACCTGGAAGAGATATTACATCTGCTCATATTCCATTGGTGAGAACTAGTGACATGGCCATCTGTGCTGTTTTGAAGCTGTTATGTACCTCAGAAAATGCCATGTTCTTTTAATGCATTCCTGTGGGTGCAGACTTATTGTGGGTGAAAACTTTGGTGAGGTTATTTCAATTGAGATGTGACACATCCCATTTAAGGTGGGTCTTAATCCCCTTACTAGGGTCCTTTCTGAGAGAATGCAAGACAGAAAAAAGTCAAGAGAGCTTATAGAGAAAACCCCTGAAGAAGCTATAGGAGGACCCACAGAAGGTCAGAGAGGAAGCCACTGGAACCAAAAGCTGAAAACTATAAAACCCAGGAGCAAAAAACCAGCAGACACCAGCCATGTGCTTTGCTATCTGACAGAGGAATCCTGGGTGTGAGCAGAGCCTGTCTTCAGAGAAGGTATCATCCTGTTGATGCCCAATTTGGGATATTTTCAGAGCCTTAGAACTTTAAAATTGTAAATTAATAAATCCCCATTGTAATAGCCAACCCATTTCTAGAATATTGCATTCCAGCAGCTTTAGCAAACCAAAACACATCCCTAAGGGGAGGGAGTTGCAGATGATGGTCCCTGGTTGGGTAGTTGGCTCTCAGTAACGTAGCAACCTAAGTATAAACTTGGGTGGACAGCAAACTCCTGAAATGATTGAGGGCCACACAGCCTCAACAAAAATGAATTCTGTAAGTGTTGTTCTGCTATAGATATTAGCCTTAGTTGTGTGTATTTCTTATTTTTGTGTTGATGTATGTTTCTGCATGACCACTTCTCATTTTCTTCATTCCTTAGATGCATGAGCTGGAATTTATAGTTATCAGTGTACTTATAAACATCCTTCGACTCAATCATACCCAAGGGTTGAATTTGAGTATGGAAAGATGACTCCTGGAAGTAATTAACTCATAGAAGCACTGATGTCCTTCATCACTTCATCCCCATTGAAAGGATTGGGTGGCTAAATTAAAGGGGATACTGCCTAGTTGTTTTGTTGTTGTTTTTTCTTTCTATTCAGAAAGAGACAATAGCACCAGAAGGAATTCAGCTAAGAAAACATTCAGTGTTTATGTGACCCACTTTCATGAGGAAACAGTAAAATGGCCAAAATGCAGACCCTTCCAAAAGGATAAGACATGAGAAAAGCAGTCTTCTAATCTGGGGAGCCAAGGAAGAGAGGGACATAAAATTGGAAGTTCAAGCCCCCTGAATATTTCAAGTTTGTGAAATAAGTAGGTGTGTGAAGGAGCTAAAAGTAATTTTGTTTCCTTTGTTACACATTTGATTTGTGTTAAGAACAATTGGTACTCTCACATAATTAAAGCAGTTCTGACAATGTTTCATTGTTGGGCTATACACAGAATGTTCCTACTGTCTTTGTTAATGTATTTCGAATAAAGATGGGTTTTATATTCATTCTGACCTTGTGATACTTACCTTGAGCTGCATAGTACTGTATAAAAAGATAGAGGAACTTTACAATGATCAGCCTTGGCTATTAATGTAAAAATTGTTTATTGCCAAAAGGGAAAGGCATCTTGCACTATTCTAAATTGAGTGGCAGTTTAGTCTGTTAAAATTATTTTGTAGGGGCAATGTGGCCTCAGGAAAAAGATCTGTTATCATGTGTTTCCTGTAGATATAAGAATATTACTCATGGTTATAAAATGTTTGGAGGAATCAAATTAGTGACTTTGTCAGTATTAATTTAATCCTCTCCCGAATGTACTTTTTAAAGAAGGGACATATGGATCTTTGATTTTTATAAAAACATTTAATGTTTTTAATTGCATATATTTAGAATGTTTTATATATTTTTTTCCTAGAATATTTCCTGTACCTTGCACATTTTGCTCAGGATTAAAAATTAACTATCTTATTAAGTAATGTTAGCTATTCTATTCATAAAAATTTTGAAACCTCAACATACAACCTCCAGAATACGACTGAGAAACTTTTAGTCCTTTCGTACAGCCAACATTCATGTCATAAAATCCATACAGGAAGTTCAGATACTTCCTCCTCAGAGACCATCACAGGCCCTCAGAGTTTATTTAAATCTAATATATCAGTTGTTGTAATTACCGTGGTCTAAACCCATGAAGAGTAAAGGAAGTTGATTAGAGGAGACAAAGAGACTTCGGAAAAAGATTCAGAAGAGCACAGGAACACCCTGACCCTAGTAAGTGCAATCTTCATTTATTCAGCAGATATCCACTGACTAGGCACTATCTTAAGTACAGAGTTTAGAACAGGGACAAGAAAGGCTTGCTGCCTGTCTTTGATGAACCTCACTCAAACAAGTGAACAACTAAGCATGTAAATCCAGGTAGTAATAAGTGTTATCAAAAATAAATTAGGGAAAGAAATTAGGCAGTCACTAGGGCACATTATTTTTTATAATGTCAAGAAATACCTTTTTCATGAGATGTTATTTGAGTACAAACCAAACCTTATGGCTATCTTAAGGAAAATCCTTCCAGAAAAAAAAAAGCAGCCAGTGCAAAGGCTTAAATGGTGCCTTCTCATGGTAAGCTGGGATCAGGAGTGCACAAGGTTCCCATAGTAATATTCCAGAGTTCTGAGATATCATGTCTCATGCTATGGTTGCAGCACATAGACATGAGCGTCACTTACAAGAGGCAGCATAGTAAGAAGTATCAGGTTGGACCAAATAATTGCACCCAGAACCAGATGAAGAGTGGGGAGTTACAATAGAAACCAAATACAAGAAAGACCATGGTGAGTGAATGACACACCAAATTCAGTGCTCAAAGAAGACAGTAGCACCTTTGCTTATGTGTAAGTGCTATTTTAAAAAAGGAATGCTGCTTCAGTCTTAGATGTTCTTAGAGTTAGAACAATGAGCCCTAAAGAAATCTCTGTAAATCATCCAACAATTGTTATTCCTAAAGGTCCCGAGTCATCAGGAAAACATTGAATCATGTTGAGTATGTACTGTTTGAAAAGGTAGAGAACTGCACAATCCATTTTATTAAGATTTCATCTTGTGCAGAATAATCAATTTCTGGAATGTTCTCAATTCCCTGGGAGTTCTGATATCTGTGGTTATACAGCTGTTTGTATTCCCTGAACATATGGGTGTCAGGAGTGAGAAGGGTGGGGAGTAATCTGTTGAAAGTGAACTGGGAAAAACAAATCCATTCTTATTAACTAAAGTCCAGACTTGATTAAGATTTTCTTAGTTCTTACCTAATTTCCTTTTTCTGTTCCAGGATACCATCCAGGATAACACATTATTTCTGGCTGTCAAGTCTCCTTAAATTCTTCTTGGCTGTGACAGTTTCTCACTTTATTTGTTTTTGATGACGTTGACAGTTTTAAGGAGTGCTGGTATTTTGTAGGATCCTCTCTATTGGAATTTGATGTTTTTCTCTTGATAAGACTTTGTTTATGGGTTTGGGAAGGAAAACCAAGAGGTAAAGTGCCATCCTCATAACATCATATCAAGGGTACATGATTTATCACTATCGGTCACCTGGCTGAGTAGTGTTTATCAGGTTTCTCCATTGTAAAGTTATCCTTTTCCCCCCTTTATATATTGTACTTCTTGGAAGAAAGTCACTATGGACATTCCACTCTTAAGAAGTGTGCTATCTATATGAATTATTTGGAATTCTTCTACAAAGGAAATGTTTTTTCCCCCATTTACTTATTTACTCAAACATCTATCTATATCAGTATCAACTCATGGATATTTATTTTATGCTCCGAGTTATAATCCAATACTACATTATGTTGTGGATAAAATTGCTCCATCTTTGGCTATTGGAAACCTTTTAAGAAGGCTCTGTGTCTCTTTGAGATAACCCCATCAACCCATCAATGTAGGCTTTTTTTTTTTTTTTTTTTTTTTGAGAACTTCTTTCTGGCAGAGTAAGATGCTCCAGATTATTTTGTATAGCTGCCATTTCTCCAAGGAGCCCTGGTTCCTTTTATTTGAGGATGGAATTAGTAACCAAGATCTGAGTCACCTTCCTGCTAGGTTATTATGGGATCAAGTCTCTCTCAGCTGACAGAGCAAGGAAATATGTGTGTACCCTAACCTGTCTATATGCACATACCCATGAATATGTCTATATGTAGCCATCTGTATCTATATTAAGCTAAATGTGTTCATACTGACATCTCCAACTCTACTACATGGATCATTTTAGCATTCCCCATTGCTTTACTACAACCTCCCATGCCAACAGTATCTGCCATCCATTTATTTAATTGTTCAATTCCAGAATACATATATGGTGTTTTCAGAATTTTTAACCCATATCCCAAGGGCCACAACTTTATCAACTTGATAAAGAGTGATTATGCACAGTTCGTTTAGTCTTCATTTTTGTAGTTACTTAAGCAAATACCTTTTTCGTTACCACATTTACTTGTTAGGTTGTTTTAACATTTGCAATACAAGTTCAATAATCTAACAAATGTGATCATCTAATGATTATTTTGCAACACTCTGCATTCCATATAAATCCCAGACTTCTTCAATGCTTTTGTAAAATTTGTATACATTAAGGTTCACTCTGTGCTATAAAGTTCTAAGGGTTTTGATAAATACGTAGTGGTTTATATCAACCATTATAGTATCATGCACAATAGTTTCACCACCAGAAAATAATCCCCTATACTTCACCTATTCAGATGTCCCCTGACTTGTCAAATGCCTAGCAACCAGTGATCATTTTATCGTCTCTCTAATTTTGCCTTTTTCATAATGTCATAGAAATAGAATTGTACAGTATGTAGCCTTTTCAGATTGGCTTCTTTCACTTACCAGTATGGATTTAAGATTTATCCATGCCTTTGAATGGTGTGATAGCTTATTTCTTTTTTAATTGCTGAATAATATTCCATTGTAAGGATATACCAGTTTGTTTATCCATTCAGTTATTAAAGGACATCTTTGTCATTTCCAGTTTATGTTGATTATGAATAAAGCTGCCATAAACCTTCACATGCAAATTTTTGGGTAGCGTGACTTTTCAAGTTAATAGGGTAAATACCTGAGATCATGATTGCTGGGTTGTGTGGGGATATTATGTCCAGCTTTATAAGAAACTGCCTACCTGTCTGCGAAGGTGGTTGTACCATTTTGATTCCTACCAGCAATGAATGAGAGCTTCTGTTGCTCCATATCCTTGCCAGCAATTGGGGTAGGCTTTATTTTTTTTAATTTTTTTTTAAGATTTTAGCCATTCTGATAGATGTGTAGTGGTATCTTACTGTTTTAATTTGCATTTTCTAATGACAAATATGTTGAACATATGCTTATTTGTCATCTGTGCGTCTTTGGTAAAGTGTCTATTCAGATCTTTTGCTCATTTTTTACTTGGGTTGTATGTTTTCTTATTGCTGGATTTGAGGGTCCTTTGAATAATTTGACAAGTCCTTTTGCAAATATTTTCTCATATAGTCTGTGGCTTGTCTTTTCATTCTCTTAACAGTGTCTTTTGCAGCACAGAAGCTTTTAGTTTTACTAAACTCCAACTTATCCTTTTTCTCTTTCATCAATTATACTTTTGGCATTGAATTTTAAAAATCATCAACAAACCCATGCAGACTTTCTCTTACATTTTCATCTAGAAGTTTTACCTTGATAATCTTCCTTATTCTGAAGTATTCTTTGTCTGAAATTAATATAGCCATTTGTGCCAGTTTTAATGTATTGTGTCCCCCAAATGCCATTATCTTTGTGGTCTTGTGTGGGGCAGATGTTTTTGGTGCTGGTTGGATTTGCTTGGAATGTGCCCCACCCAGCTGTGGGAGATGACTCTGATGAGATGTTCCCATGGAGGTGTGGCCCCGCCCATTTAGGGTGGGCCCTGATCGGTGGAGCGATATAAATGAGCTGACTGAAAGAGAGAAAAAGAGAGTGCAGCTGGGAGTGATGTTTTGAAGAGGAGCAAGCTTGCTGGAGAGGAACGTCCTGGGAGAAAGCCATTTTGAGGCCGGAGCTTTGGAGCAGACGCCAGCTGCCTTCCTAGCTAGTAGAAGTTTTCCGGACGCCATTGGCCATCCTCTGGTGAAGGTACCTGATTGCTTGGACGCTTTGTGCCTTAAGACTGTAACTGTGTAGCGAAATAAACCCCCATTTTATAAAAGCCTATCCATCTCTGGTGTTTTGCATTCTGCAGCATTAGCAAACTAGGACACCATTCCAACTTTCTTGCAATTTACATTAGCATGGTATATGGTGTTTATAGGGTATATATTAATTATATATATATATTATGTATCTTTTAACCTTTTGCTGTTAACCTATTTGAATTTTTGTATTTAATGTGACTTTCTGTAGATAGCATATAACTGACAGCATGTAACTCTATGTATGAATATACATGTAATTGGATTAGTGGGATTGATATCTACCATTGCATATTTTCTAACCTTTGCATATTTTCTTTGATTCCTACCCCCTCCCTCTTTTTCTGCCTTCTCTGGTTTTAATGGAACATTTTATATGATTCCATGTTATTGCCTCTCTAAGTGTATCAATTATACTTCTTTTTTGAAAAAAATCTAGTGGTTTTCCTAGCATTGACAATATACATTGTTAACTAATCTGAATCCACATTCAGATAGCACTCTACAGCTTCACATGTAATGAAAGTGCCTTGTACAGAGTATTCTCAATTCTTCCCCTTCTCCCTTATGACACTGCTGTCATTCATTCCACTTACTCATGTGATATAATCACCCAAAATATTCTTACTATCATTATTTTAAACAAAATATTATTTTTTTAGATAAGGAACAAGTGATTTACAATATTCTTTTTTCCTTTATTTTTTCTTCTCCTATGTTTTCCTTTCTTTGTGTAGATCTGAATTTCTGAACTAGATCATTTTCTTTGTCTCTGAAGAACTTCTTTAACATTTTCCAGGGCAGATCTACTGACAATGAATTTTTTCAGTTTTGGTTTGTCCCAGAAAGTTTTTATTTCTCCTTTACTTTTGAAGGATATTTTTGCTAAATATAGAATTTTAAGTTGGTGGTTTTTTTTTTTTTTTCTTTCACTACTTTAAATATTTCACCCTACTCTCTTCTTGCTTACACTATTTCTGATGAGGAGTCTGCTGTAACTTTTGTTTTTGTTTCTTTATAGATAAGGTTTTTCTTTTCCCTTCCAAATTCTTTTGAGTTTTCTCTTTGTCTTTGGTTTTCTGCAGTTTGGATATAATATACTTAGGTGTATTTTTTTTTTTTTTATGCTTGTCCTGCTTGGTGTTCTCTGAACTTCCAGAGTCTATGCTATTGTGTCTTTCATTAACTTTGGAAAGTTATCAGCTATTATTACTTCAAATAGTTCTTCTGCTCTGTTCTCTTTTTCTTCTCTTTCTGGTATGCCAGTTACACATATCTTACATCTTTTAATATGGCCCCACGGTTCTTGGATATTGTTATTTTTTTTTCATTCTTTTTTCTCTTTGCATTTTAGTTTGGGAAATTTCTATTGACCTATTTTCAAGCACACTATTTTTTTTTTTTCCTCAGCTGTGTCTGATCAACCCAATCAAGTCATTCTTCATTTCTCTTAGTTTTTTAAATTCATTTTTAACAATTCCTTTGATTCCATCTTTCTGCTTATATTACCCTTCTGTTCTTGAACGTTGTTTATTTTTTCCTTTAGTGCCCTTAACAGATTAATCATAGTTATTTGAAATTCCTGATCTGGTAATTTCAAAATCTCAACCCTATCTGAGTCTGGTTTTAGGGACTGCTTTGTCTCTTCAGACTGTTTCTTTTCTTGGTCTATTGAAATGCCCTGTTAAATAATTTTTTTTGTTGAAAGTTAAACATGTGTCGAGTAAAAAGAAATGTGGTAAATAGGCCTTTAGGGTGAGGATTTATGTTAATATGATTAGGAATTAGGCTGTGTGTAATATTTACTGTAGCTATATGTGCCAGAGATTTCAAAACCCTCTAGTGTCCTTGTTTTTGTCTTTTCCTGTCTCTACTCCTCAGAGAGAGCCTGTGTCTTTCAGCTCTTTCAGCTGTAATCCACTCTTAATATACTGAGCCCCTGTTTGTGTGGTGGTAAAGTATGGGGTAAGGGGAACATTGTATAATATCCCTATTAATCCTAGTCTTTTAGTGGTCTGTCTTTCATAAAGGATTCTCCAGTTTAACTGCTCTCCCCTCCCCTTTTCTTCTCCTTTCCCTGGCTATAGTGTTCCCAATGTATTTCCTTTAGCTGCTGACTCCTTTTGACTGTGTTTTGTTTAACCCCCCTTAAGTGAAAAAGGAAGGTAGAGGAGACTAAAGTGGAAGGAATTCCCTTTCCAGCTCAGGTAAGGCTCTAGCAAAGTCTTTTCCCCTGGAGGTTAGGCTCTGGATATACTTCACAAAGATTACTCTACCTCCCCCTACCAGAGGTAAAGCCCAGAAGAGTGTGGGAACACCCTTAAGACTATGGCCCCTCAGAGTTTCTCATTCTTTTACTAGTCTACACTCAGTCTTCAGAAATTCATCAAAGTTGAAATTTTAGTGTTTCTGCCAGTGTATGGCTTCAGTGGCTACTGTTCTAGGTAAGCAGACCTAAGCTGTGACTCTGAATTCATCTGTCTCACCAGATTTAGGGGTGGCAGTTTGTTCTGCAACCTCAGTTCTCTGATAGGTCTAAGAAAGGTTATTCATTTTCATTTTCATTTCATTTTTCTCTTATTGTAAGAATGGAAGTGAGTATTTCCAAGCTATTCATATGCCAGAATTGAAACCTGAAGTCCTCTGAACTAGACAAATTTTAAGCAGGAATGGAACTTTCAATGAGTGGGCTAATCCCCAGACTAAATAATTCACATGCGAAAAGCTCAGGAATTGGCTTGCTTCTAAAAGGCATTTGCTCTCACCTCTTTCTATTTTATTTTCTTTTTAACTATTATCATAATTCATTGTAAATTGATTGCTTCTATTTTTTTTTTTTTCTTCTGCTTTTGGTCATTGCCTTACTACCCAACATGTAGGTGCAGAAAAACAGAGAACATTTAGTTCTTTTTCTTTACTTAATCCTAGGTGCCTAGATCAGGAGCTCAACATATAGTTTTAAAATTATAAATGTCAACATCACTTTATGGTGATAATTTATAATTGCCAATGGATACTGTTATCCAAAATATGGAGGAAAATGGACAAATTCGTGGAATATATTCTCTTTAATCACTCTGGCTTCTCAAAATCCTTGGCTTTCTGTGTTAGGGTACACAAAAGGATGATTTGTGATTTCTCCAGTTATTCTTCCTTATGACTTGTATATTTTGGTTAGTTTCAATTCAATATGAAATAACTCTGGTAAGTGATTGTTGTGCTTTGTCTGTTCCTCCAGGCTTCCTGCATGTAAGCTCCATGAGACCAGACACTTTGTTTTCTTCTACTCTCTGTCCACAACCATCTAGAATGATAGTCTCTCAATAGATACTGGTTAAATAAATGAATGAACAAATCTGAAAATGAAGTAGTGATTACATGACTTGAGTATAGTTTGACATACTCACTGAATTGTTTTTTCGCTTTTATACAGATGGTTTGACATCATATGGAAACACCACTGCCAATAACTTACAGATTGCCTATGTCTAAGTGAAGAAAATGCTGTTTCTTAAGAGATTAAGGAATAGTATTGGTTTTAGATAAGCATGCCCAAAGGAATCTGTTTTAACCATGCAGTTTAACAGATTATGGACTTAAGCAAAACAACTTTCATATGTGTATACATATATATATATATATATATATATATATATATATAGGGAAGATATAATATATATATACCCCTAATGGTACAACTTTCCCTTTAGATTCAGTGAAAAATATTTAACCATAACTACTAAATGTATCAAACAAAAAAATCCTTGGAAACATAACCTGGTTCATATGAAGGTCATTGAAAGAAATACTTACCTGGTCCAGCTTTCTTGTAAGTCTAATTTTCTTTTGCTGTATTCAGATATGCAATTGCATGTTTTATGTGGTGGAAGAAATTGTCTTATCTGAAACAAACCTCAGGTATTCCAGTTTAAAGTCATTTGCAAAAACACTCTTCAATTTCCAAATCAGCAAGGAGAACATATTTTCTGATTAAAAGGAACAAAGACAGAAATAAAGACAAATTTTCTGTGAATTGCTGACTGAATCTTCCTGGAAAAAATACACAATGAGATTGGAGATAACATGAGCATAATCACCTAATGTATTTGTTTTTCACACATCTGCTAGAATGCAAGTGTTAAGATTTGAAGTAACTAAAAACTCTATCCAACCTTTACTTAATAAAATATCTTAGCACATTACACTGTATGATTCTGTATAAACTATTTTACCCAATTCTAGGCATTTGCTCTATGTACTTCCCTTCACACACCTCGTTATAATATTTAACCTGAGCAGATTTGACATTCTTTACGGAAGTACCATAAATTGATTTTGAAAGATTAGCAATTTCAACTTTACTGTACTTCCTTTTCCTTACACTCACTTGAAAAGATATTCAGATTCAGTGACAGAGAAAAATCTGTGACCTATTGAAACAGCAAGTATGCAACACGAATTGAGTTTTCCTAGTAACTACATATTGACAAGTCACTCTCTGTATTGTGTGTATACTTCTCTCCTGTATATTTGTTTGAATGTGATATGAGAGTTGGCATAGCATATGTTTCTGAGTTCTAACTTTTTTTTTTAATCACTTCGGGTGTTCATCCATGAGGTGAAAACTATCATCTCACTCAAGCCCATTATACAGACCAGAAGTTTTTGTCCTTCTCCTGTGTTGTGGATAGGCATTGGCATGGACATCAGGAGCATATTGGAACTGGAAGTAATGGAGTGAAATTGCTCACACCATTACTTTACAGTGAAATGCAGGCAGTTCATCTGCATTTTTTTTTCAGGTAAAAGAAGCTCTCTTTTACCTGAAAGATTAAAAACACTGAATATCAAATTTTGAAAAGCAAAACACTGAATTTTTCAATTGGATTTTTTCTCGGTGCTGTACAAATATATATTTTTTGAAAATCTCTTATATTTATCTCCAGTTGCTTCAGTTCTTAATTGGAACCTCTGTCTGGAAAAGCCAACATTTTGAAATGGAAAGCAGATCTTCTTAGAACAGACGTTGTATTCTTTTTTATTTTCATGTGTTACTATAAATTAACTTTTTAGCACATTAGTCAAAGCAGAGGAGCTATGCACCATTAAGAAGTAATGATCCTACATTAGGGGAGAAAACTTGAACTGAACAATTTCCTGTGACCCAACTAATTTTGTTTAACTAAGGAAAGTCTCTCATGGTCCAACACAGGTGAATATTTCAATAGATCTTAATAATACCAACTTTTTTGTCTGCTTCAGTGTAAGAAGATGTTAGGAGAAAATATGGCATATTATAACACAAGCTATTTTAAAACAGATGGGCTATGTCAATCTCCAAGACAGTTTCTACACGTGTTCGTATAGAAATTATAAATGTACCAGGAACTGTGGGGGTGTCATGCTAGCAAAATGTAATAAAGCATGGGGCATTTTTCATTTTCTGAGAGTATAATAACATTAATAACTGTGCCTCATAAGCTCTAGGCTCTCTCCTACTAATCAAATATGCAGAGTTGGTCGTCCTTGAATCTTTGTGAATGTGTGCTTTTGAAATTACACTCTCACAAGTCACCGAAATATGCTCCAGTACTCTAGTCTTACATATGGGGAAACTGAAGTTCTGCTTATGGCTTTGCTTCCTGTAGCAATGAGAAAAAAGGAGTCAGGAGGAGAAATTCCTTCCACTATATTGACACATCTATCAGCCTTGCACCCCCAGACTTCACCCAGAGGTGAATTATCTATATTCCTACTTAATCCAGTCATTCTACTTCTGTGTCAGATCTCATCTCCTCTCACCTGTTTAATTTCCACCTTTCTTTCCTGCATCGCTAATTTTCACTCTCTGTTGGGTCATTCTCATCAGGATTGTTATTTCTCTTATCTTAAAAGAAAAAAGAAATTAAAAAGGCATTTCCTTGATATACTCTCTTTACTTGACTTTCAGGCCACCATAATACTCTTGGTTTTCCTTTTCCCTTAGTCATTGCTCTATCAGTGTCTTTTGCTTGACACTTCTCTGGACCCCTGATCTCTTCAATGTTGGAGCTCTACAAGGCTTGGTCTTTGGTCTTCTCCTTTCATATCTTCACTCCTGATACTCTCATCTAGTCTCACCACTTTGAAGATCATCCATGTAGTGAAAGCTCCCAAATTTATGTTACCACCTCTACTTCTCTACAGAAATCCAGTCTCGTGTCTCTCACTGCCTGCCTACCATATCCAATTGGATGTCTAACAGTTGTCCCAAATTCAGCAGTCTTCCTTATCTCAGAAAGTGGCAATTCCATTCTTCCAGTTGCTAAGGACGAAAGATTGGAATTATTTTAAACTCTTCTCTTTCTCTCACATCCCATGCTCAATCCATCAGAAAATTTTGTTGCTTTCACTTTTAAAATATACCCAGAATCCAACCATGTCTCACAATTACTTTGCTCCTACCTCAGTCCAAGTCTCCATCATCTCTCACCTAGGCTTCTGCAACTGCTTCCTAAGAGGTCTTTCCAGATCTAAGGACTTACTCCCTTGAAATCTGCTCTGAACACTTCAGCCAGAGTGATTCTTTATATATATTTGGAGCATGTCATTCCTCTACTAAAAATTCCTCCATAACTTTCTATTTCTCAGAGTCTAATCAGAAATCCTATGTCCAGAAATAGATGAGTAAAGGTTTGATTAGAATTAATACTAAGAAAGTGCATGTGAAAGTCCAGAGTATTGTACGAGTGCATGGAACAGTCACCTAACCAAGTCTTAGAAGACTCTTACAGCTTCCTTAGGAAAAAAAAATGATACCTACTCTAGGAATTTAAGGATGGAAAGGAGTTATCCAAGAGACTGAGTGGGGTGGGGAGGCTAAGGGATCAACATATGCAAATGCTGACAGTCAAAAGTGTGCAATGACTGAAATATCATGTTGGAAATGATAGGGATTGTGGGAGTTGGGTAAGGGAATAATAATGATGATAACAATACTGCCTGCTAACATTTTGAGCATGTACTGTATGCCAGGCATTGTTTTAAATACAAATTTTCTACATCTATTTACTAATTTAATCTTCTCAATAACCCTACCAAGTAAGTACTACTGTTATCCCTTCTCTACAGATGATGAAATTGCAGCCAGCAACACCCAGCTAGCTTTGAAAGAGCCAGGATTCACATTCAGACAGATCTCTTTAAAGCTTAGGCTTCAATTATTGAGGTCAGAGAAATTAGTAAGACCCAGAGTCGAGAGAGCCTTGAGGGCCAAGGGAGATTAGTCTTTATCCTGAGAGTCATAGGAGGGGATTATTCCTACTTTGGACTGAATAATAAATTAACAAAATCAACTGGGCAAGAAAAAATTGTGTAGTACTACCTTCAGTTTAATAAATTGCCTAGGTTAAAATAAATCCAAACTTCCTTAGTGGCCTTGGAAAGTCCTTCATAAATTCCAGATTTCTGACCTCATTTCAAGCCAATTTTTTCTTTCCCCTAACATGCCACTATTGTATCTTAAACTGTGCTTGGAACATTCTGTGGACACTCTTCCCCCTGAAAAGTGTACCCATGTACAAATACTGTGTATGTTTTCACAGTTTTCACAGACCAGATGGAAGTCCTACAACCTGGGCTTAGAGTTCAAACTCTTAAACCATGACAACTTATTGTTTCCTCACCCACCAGATATGATTGGGTCTTCCGGCTGTTTCCTCTTCCTCAATCACTCAACACTCAGTTTAAGTATCATAGATCTGGAAAGTTTCTTCTAAGTCTCACTTTCTTCTCCAGATGAGTATAAAGGGCCAAATGTTATTCAGGATGTTTAGGTTATGTTGTACTATCAAACTCCCAAATCTTGGGGCCTCACACATCAGAGGTAGTTGTTATTTTTGTGCCTTTTTGTGCAAAGGCCACTGTAGGGCAGGTCCGGTGACTCCAGTGGCAAGGCTACTTCAATTTCATTGCAATGAACTCTAACATAGGGCTCCCACTTTGTGATACTGGTGAAAGAGAGAGATGGGGAATGGGTCCCCAGCTCAAAAGTCTTTCAGCCTGGACCTGGCACATGCCCTTTCAGCTCATTGACCAGAGCTTGTCACATGGCCCTGCCTAAATAAGAGGGGGCATAGGGAACATACTGGGTTGTCAACAGCTCTGCCACAGGTCGCAATGCAAAAAATGAGATAGTAATCAGTAAATCTCTTTTCTAGCTCTTACCTCTATTCTATGATAGGTGTTTATTTACATGTTTGTTTCTTCATCAGGACTATGAGCTCCTGGAGGGCAAGGGCCTACAATTTTGTCTTTATGTTTCTAATACCTCGTAGATCAATTAAGGTAGACTCTATTATTGTTGTTGAATTAAATTTATTAGACATCAATTATGTTATAGGTCAAGTTCCCCAGGAAAGAGAAACTGAGAGAGAGATTAGTGTAAAAGAGATTTATTAGGATAACTCTTGGGACCAGCCTCTGTGAGGGAGTGAAGGCAGCTCGACTAGGCAGATGGAAATGTTGAGTTCTGATGCAGTCTCAGTGGAGATCCTTAATGACACAAAAGGAAGCCCTAAATTGGGGATGGCCTTTAAGAGTTGTCCCAATTTTGGGATAGAGGTCCAGGCTTTATGTCCCTGAATCAGCCAGTCATTGGATGCAGGCTGTCACAGGGAAAGGGAGATGACTTTGAATGAATAGGTCCTCTTCAGTTGTGGGCAACTCCCAGAGAAAAAGTCCTGCTATCCTCACAGGGAAATCTAGGCACTGCAGCACAGCATCCACTACCATTACATATAAAGTAAGGGCACCTCATTGGAGAATGCATTTGAACTGGCCTATATAAATAAATAATATACAATGCTTACAAAACAGGAGTCATACCCCATAGTCTAATGGATCCATGTTGTTTAAAATGAAATTACTTTACTTGGCAGCTTGGGACATAAGAGTTTTATGAATTCCAGTTCATTCCCTTTGTTATAAATCAAATTTAATATAATTTTTAGCCATACATTCAAGACTCTGTCTACAAATTGTTTTCCTAAACAGTATATACAAATTCCATATTTCACCCTAACATGTATTTGCATCCACACCTAATCAGTTGTGTGGGTAATTTAAGCTTCTGAATTTGAAGTTAATTTCACTGCTTTTTATCTATTCAAAAATAGTACATATGAGCCAAAACTAATGTCTAAACAGAATTTGTTCAGAAACATGAAAATGTGTTATGCACAAGCAGAGCCAGAACAGAGTAATCATCAACTTTTTAATATGCAGCCATAAATGAGAATGAGCTAGGATTGATGCAACATTCAAACTGACAGTACTAACTTTATGCATGTCATGCAAATATTTTTATGTGATACTATAGTTTATTTAACTCCTTTTCCTGTTTTTCCCTATCTTTAAAATGGGGATAAAACAAAACCCTGAAATACAATATGTGATGGGTATGATATGGATGCTTCAAAACATCTCAGTCCAAATATCAGTCTTGTATTCTTCCCTTTGAGTCATCACATGTAGAAAGAAGATCTGTTATAAACACACAATTGTCTATGTTGATCCAGGTAGTGTGTTAATTTTAGGGAAGGGAAATAAAACACCAATTGATGTGCCCTTATATTAAAGTTGCTTATCATCTTCTAGGAGAAACAGATGTTTGAACCAGAAAGTTTACCAACTTGAGAGGTTTTATAATAGACAAAGACTCACAAGACCATGCAAATACATTAGAGGAAGAGGAAAATTCTGCCTGTGGGAGTGCTGAAGAAAGTGAAATGATCAATTTTTTCTGTGCAACAAATGATTTCAAAATTTCAGTGGTTTGCAACAGCAAACGTTTATTTTCCTGCTCACATTTCTGCAAGTCAGCTGTGTCTGGGCCAGGCAGGGCTCCAAACTTCCTGTCAGAATCAGGTCTGCTCCGGGTGTCTTCATTCTTAGACCTGGCTGAAGGGCAGTGATTACTGAAGTGTGCTCTTCTCATAGCAGATCACAGCTGTGCAAGAGGCCAAGCCAAATCACACAAGTTTAAGGGCTCTCCTCATGTCCTATCCACCCACTAACATTCCACCAACAAAAGTAAGTCTCATGGCCAAGCTCAATATTGACGGGGCAGGGAAATACATTCCAGCCACATGAGTGGGAAGTACTGCAAAGTAACATGGATAATGCATAAATGCATAATCCTATAATAGATGGATGGGTAAAGATTCAGGAACAATAATCTAATCTATTACAGAAAGGTTCAGAGGAGAGTTGAGATATTTGAGCTGGGTCTTAAAGGATGAGTTGGAGTTTGTTAATAAAATCCCAGACTGAAACTGAAGCCAAGAACCTATTCTGGTCTTTCCACTGAAACTTTAAATTATTCATTTGAAAATGTGTAATTGCTTTATTCCTCCCAAATAACCAGACTCCAGAATTAGCTGAAACTTACTTATCCTCAATGCCACTGTCAAATTCACATACCTGACTACTGGCATTGGTTGAACTCTAGATAGGCTTTCCTCCTGCCTTCCAAAGCTTTTTTACTCAGCATCTACAATGCCTTATATTCCCTTTGAGACTGTAATATCCCATGCCTGTAGCTCTCAAACTTTCTCTCCCATTATTTGCAAATCTTCAAAAGAACTGGTGCCCTCAGAATATCCATTCTGATTCTTTCTTGGAGAACTGTGATAATTTTTTCATGTCTTTCTTCCACCATTCTTTCTTTACTCCCCACCCAGATAAATATACTGTCTTTATTTTCCATGTTATAAATAATTTGCTTATTTAATTTGTGCATAACCCAAATATCTCTCCATTCTTTAACATAAATTATCTTAAATTAACTCTTCAAGTACCCTCTGAATTGATTTACAGTGAAACTTTTTGAATCAGTTTGGTCAGCTTTTCTAATATACTAGCGGGACATAATACTGAATCTGAGGTAAAAGAATAATAAAATGAGATTACATCCCTTTTTTAACTGTTCCTTGGATTCTCCTGGATTATTTTTAGTCACCTCAACCACTGGATTATTTGGAGGCTCTGCCTTCTAATCAGAACGGTTGCTGTATCCACATCCATCCTGCTTTTCTCTAAGGAAAGTGATCTTTTATTGGGAAAAGTGGTTAGTTGAAAGAAATGCCTCTCTTGGAAGTAAAGAGTTAATAGAAATTGTAAAAAAAGGGAGTGATAGAAAGAGGTGAGAGGCTGTGGCTTGAGATCAGCCACCAGAAAGATCACTGAGATTCATGAATGTGAGAGAAAATGCTTGCATTGCCAAGGAAAAATTAAAAATTGTTGTCAAGTTCAGACAAACTATTAATGCATGTGTAATGTGAAAGCACAGAACTCCTGGTAAGAACTAGCCTTAGGCGATATTTCGTTTTAAAACAGAGAATACTTTATATTATGATTCTACAAATGAGTGTTGTCTAAATATTTTTGTTAATTGCAGAATATTTCACGATAATAAGGATCATCAAGTGTTGAAAATGTAGTGATTCATTTGACATTGAAGAAAAGGAAGTGCATGCATTTTAAGCATAAAAATTAAGGCTCTTCTGAGTTTGAACCACAGTCACACCTTGGAAACCAGCAGAAATTAAGGCCCTTCCGCTCACAGAGTGTAGACAAAGAGTTTTCCTGAATATTTTTCAGCACAACTGTGTGGAAAACAGGATTTTAATTATTTTTCATTTCAAAGTATGTCCTCAATGCCTTATTTTACATATTAGAGATGTTTAATAAATACCTGTTGAACAAATAAATATTTATAGAGTAGCCATGAAATATAAGTTTCTGTGCTAAGCAATGGAGTGGACAAAGAGGAGAACGAGCACACAAATTTCATTCATCTGGCTAACATTTATTAGGTAGTTATTGTGCACTAGGCACTGTTTTAAATGCAGGAAATACAGTATTATGAACCAGACAGAAAAAGTCCCTACTCTTGAAATTAACACTCTAATTGGGTGCGACAGACACACAAAAAACAAAAAAAAAAATAATGGAAACAAAAGGAAACAAGTAAGCTAATATCAGATAGTCTGTATCTAGAGCTAAAAAGGAAATCAAGAGTTAAGTGATAGTGAGACGGTACAGGAATGGGAGACTTCCTATGACACAAGGGCCGGTTAAGGAACATCTCTCTGAAAAGGTAACCCTCAAGGCGAGACTTCGGTAAGGAGGGGACATCTGTTTGAGGAGCCGTCGGGAAAGTGTTTCAGACAGAAGGAACAGCAAGTTCGAACTTATCGTGACAGGAGAAAGCTCTGTGGATTTGAAGAACTAAAAGAAGAGTAGAGTGGCCAGAAGCTAAGTCATGTGGTGAGTGAGAGGAGGAGTCAGAGACCAGAATATTAGAACCTATAGCCTGGGGCAAGGATTGTGCCTTTTATTTTAAGCACATTGAGTACCTTTCAGAGAGATTTTGGTGGTAGTGATGGTGTATGACTTAATTTACAATTTCATAAGATCATTCTGACTGCCTTGCTGAGAAAGAGTTGGAGTAGAGACCTAAAGCCATTGATTGCCATCACCAAGTAAAGAGAGGATGATAGTTTGGGCCGTTTGACAGTGGAAATAGATTTTAGACACATTTTGGAGCTAGAACCAACAGGTCTTAGAAATGGATTGGATGTGGCTTGGGAGGGAAAGAGAGTAATCAAGTATAACTCCATTGTTTTTGACTTGTAGCTGATGGTTGATGGGGAACTATTTCAAGAGATGGAAAGACTGAGAGAGACATTGTGTTGCTTGGAGAAGCAGGAAATAAAATGGTTAAAGAAATTTGCAATCTAGTAAAGGATATATGCATACAATATTAAATGTAAATTAAAAATAGCTAAATCAAGTAGAAGGCACCGAGAATACAGAGGAAGGAGTGAATAATTTCACATGTGTTTGTGTGTATCAGGATGTCTAACTTATAAGGATTTAAATATCAAAGGTATTTGATTATTTCACATTGCTGAACTGTGGATATACGTGTTACATCTAGATCAGTAACCTCTAGATCTAGGTAACACACGCTTACCTCTAGCTCAGTCTCTGACAAAGAGAAATCAGATTGCTGATATTGGTTGAGACAAATCATAGTCTAGTTTTTGAGTCTGGGGTCATAGCTGCCTATAAGTAAGAGAGATTCTGTAAGCAAAAAAGAAGGGTATTTGCCACGCTGGATATGATCAGAGGTTGAAAGATTCAATTTTTCAGTTGGTCCTCCATTGATAAAGGCAAAGTTTTTACATTCACAAGCTCACTTACATTTCAAGCAAAGTAGAATGAATACCTGGCACATAGCAGGCATTCCATAAATAAACATTAAGTGGATAATTAATATATTTTTTATAGAATGAATCACAATTTATACATGAAGAAACTGAGGCCTAGAGAGGTAAAAGTGCTTGCCCAAAGTAATTCAGTAATAAATGTTTGAGCAGGATTCAAGCTCAGATTTCTCTTGTTCCAATGCCTGAGCTATGCTCAGTGAGGTACATCGTTTTTCATTAGAGTCTGATGGTCCAGTTGACCACACAACCCTAAAAGGAAATTAGGGGAAAGCATCTCAAATGGGTTCAAGAGAGCCACATAGTTTTTTATTTCCTTTTATTCAGATATCTTCTCCCTCATTTTCTGACCACTCCAATGGCCCACTTCTCAAACTGCCAGAACTGTAAAAGCTTTATTCCTTTCTTAGTACTTCACATTCTCTTAATCTGCACATCAACTTCATCATGATCTTCCTATTTTTCAAGTTTACCTGTCCCCTCGTCTTTATTTCATTCTCCAACCGAAGTTGTACTTGTGGCTTCTGTCAACAAGTGGCCGAGAGGCCCACTTCCCTCTCGGACTGACCACCTTCTGGATCAGTTCCAAACCTGAGTCATCTACTGACAGAATCACTGAAAGTATCTGAGAAAATCACATAAACATTTTGGCCTCTTGCATTACAAATGGATGTTCTCCATTTCATTGCACCCTTCCATTCCATTCAGCAATTTATTTGTTCATATCTCATCACCAACTTCTCTCATTTCCTAGAGTAACTCTTAAGCATCTTTATTCCTCTAAAGCCCCTTTTCTATTTTCATTTGCTCTCATTCTCACCAGATGACCACATTCTTGAGTAAAATAAGATACACCATCCTGAAAGCAATCCCCCAGTTTCCTTCTGTTTTATCTTTGCATTTTATTTTTTTATCCTTCCTGTTTATTAGTAACTTTTATCTTTTTGAGTCAAAGATGTCACAAAGATGTCTTGAGTGAGACTAGCCCCTTTTCCTTATGCTTTCCTTTTCATATCCTTTTTGCAACACTGACCCAGCAATGACACCTGCTTTTATAGTAGGTTATTTTTTTTTAACAAAGAGATGATTTATTTTAAATCACAAATATTCTTAAATCTCTCAGGATCTCAAAAAAAAAAATTTTTTTTCAATTCTAATTCCACCATTTATCATTGATCCAAGCCTCTCTTCCGCTTCAGGGGCAAACATAATATAAGACGACTATCCCATAGTGGATTGCATTTCTTCTCTGATCACCTATATTCTGGCTTCAGCTGCTGCCCAGGATGTTACTAGCATTTCTCTCTCAAAGTTTGTTTATAAATTTCTTCTTTCCAATCAAGTCATTTATTTTGTATTTGACAATGAATATCATCGTTATGACTTTTCACTAATACTCTCTTTCTTCTTCTAGGCACATGGTAAATTTGCCCTATACCATCCACTTGGTAAGTTTGGCATTGCCATGTTAGCCATTAGCCAGTGACTTGGTCAGCCAATGAACTGTAAGTAGAAGTAACATGAGTCACTTTATTTGGAAGTTTTCAGAGCCAGTGCAACACTCAGAACCTTCCCTTTCCCCTGCTTCAGTAATCACTCCATTAGCCTGGTCCCTAAGGCATTATGATGACCTCTATCCTCCCAACTATCTATATGTACATGATTCAAAATATCAATCTTTGCTGTGTTAAGCCATTGAGAGTTTGGGTTTGTTTGTCATCACACCATAATTCAGCCTATCATGACTGATACAACCACGTTGTAGAATTTCACATAATCTTCTCTTTAAAACATCTCCTTTGGGCTTTACCATCCTATTTTCTTTCCAGCTTCAGGACATATTTTTTTATCCCTACTTTTCAGTCTTCATGATGGATTCCTTTTTTCTCTACTCAAGCTTCTTCTTGTTTTTCTTCTGCACAGTCACACCAGATCAGGGTAATTACCATCAACAATTTTTCAACTTACGTCTAAAAAATAATAACTGCAAATTCTGTATCACCAATCCATATCTCTCTCCAAATGTCCAGATCCACATGTCTAAATGCTATTTACATTTTCACCTGGATATTCGCCTCAACTTCAATTTTTCCTAATTATTCACACTAAAGAAATTCTTCCTTGTATACTCTCTCTCTTGGTTATTATCATTTCAGTCCATTCAGATCTTAACTGAGAACTCTGGGCATCATTATAGCTTTATTCCTCTCAGTCACTTTAGTTAGTCTGTAATTATATAAATTCTACACCTGAAATAGTTCTCCTATCATATTCTTCTTTGCCTGTTCTCTTTCTGAGATGACATGACCTTTAGCCAAGACAATTTCAAGAAACTTCAGAAAACCCTCTACCCCCATCTATCTCATATACTGCTGCCAGTGTGATATTTCTAAAATATTAGTTTGTTTGTAACTCTTGTATTTAAAAATGACTCTGAAATTTTGTTGCCAATAGCACAGTCTACATTTATAGCACAGCCTAAGAAGCTCATTGCAGACCACTCATGTCTAGGATCACTTTCCTTTTATTCTTTTTGCACATTCCAATCAAATTTGTAGAACTAAGGTAATTATTTCTTCATACATTTGCTTATGTTATTTCCTCAAGGAGAGTCCTCCCCTTCTTTCCTATTCCTTTTATCATCACCGATGACTTTCTTTAGCAGCTTCTCCTCTGATGAAATGGATCATTTCCCCCATTTTCAATGGTAAACTATAGATAACATCCAATGAGCAGTTGTCACCTATTGGCACTGTACTGAGCATTTACTATGTATTAGATTGAACCATATCTCATTGCCATTTTTGTCGGTCAAAAAAAGTCAGTTGTCGACAATTTCATATGGGTCAGCCTAAAATCAACACATCAACAGGTGATACTATTATTGTCCCAGTTTTAAGAGGAGGGCACTGAAGAGGTTAATCTGTTTTCTCAAGGTCAAACAATTAGGAAGTGATATTGTCAAGAGTCAAATCTACTGAGCCTGACACTAGCCCTCACTCTCTTAAGCATTACAATAACACTTCTTCTTGGTCACATTGAATATTGTTGTGCATAACATTTTTATATCATGTGTCACTTAACTGATTGTTTATTCTCCTCTATTCTAGACTCTGAGCTATTTTAGGAAGTTCCATTCATTGCATATTCCCAACATTAAACATAGTGCATGACATTAGATAGAAAACAAATGTTCCTTGAAAGAATAAATGAATATGTGGTCTGGAAAATGTTTGGTCACATAAAGAGAATAGAGGAGATACTTGGAAGTAATAAAATATCTTATCTATTGCCAGCCCTACCATGTTACTAAGGGCAATAGAGTAGAGATAGAGAAGCTGATAGGAATTTGTTCTTAGCCATATGTGACAGAGTAGCATCCTCTCAAGCTCATTCTAAAGTCACCTTTATCTCATTCTCAGCTTCAATTACCATCACTCCTCTCACCCTCTTGTTCTTAAATGATAGCCAAGCCCAGGAAAGACCAAACAAATTCAGACATTTTCCTCCCACATGCACAGAATTACTGAGCTTCGGCATCTGAGATACTTCCTTTCCTTTTTTTTCAAGCGCCATTATGTACTCTTTTGATTTTACAGTTGATAGAAATGATTTTTCTAATTAAAGAACAAACATTTAGAAAAATTATATTATTGTGTGATTATTTAATAAAAAGAGCAATTGTGTGCCAGGATGTAATAAGCTAGGACAGCATCACTCCCAAATTTACAAAAATTAAGAGTCAGATTAGTTTCAAATTCAGAACTTTTTTTTAAGCCCATCAGACAGCTGAGGTTGTGAGTAAACAACTAGACCAACATCTGAGGAGAGACAAGCCCTTGCACATGCTTACCTGGGGTAAATGCAATTGGACACTTAATACAGGCGGAGTGCAGGCTGGTGGGGCAGTGTGAAACCCTCGGGGCTTCAGAAATTGGGGGAGCTCGCTCCTTCTCTGCTAACGTATAGGGTGTTCATGGCAAATATCAAAATATCCCTGAAAAAGTTTCCACTGTGGAGTAGATGTGGGGGAAGAGAATAGCAGGAAAGACAAGAAACAGAGCAAGACTATTCTCCCCTATCACACTTATGAAACCAAATGCCTATTCTTTACGTAGATGAGCAACAAATAACCTCACCCTTAGGGCACTGGAAAAACTCATTTCAGCCTGGGAAAGAGAACAGAAAAAACTTTCAATGCGTGGAGGAGGGACAGGAATAAATGGTGGGCTCAGAAGCATGCAAGGGAGGGGCAGGAGCACTGAGAAGGCCAGACACTAAGACATGCAGACCTGGTGCCTGACGAAGACTGAAGGCTAATCAGAAAAACAGAAAATGTTCACCTCTCTCCTCATCACCACCCGCACCACCAAAAACAGCCAGCTTCGAATAACATCTAACAACAGAATACTGCTGAGAGAGGGAAAGGAGAGTAACAAGAGCATGCAAAGAAATCCTCTCTGAAGAATAGCACAAAGAAAAGACCTAAAACAGAAGACAATATAGACCTTGTACTGGCAAACCAACCTCCACCATAAACACAGAGCACCACTAGAGCAGTTTGCAGCCTGAGGTGCATGCACGGTAACTATAGCAACAGCAATCCTCATTTTCTGATTAACTCAAAGCCCACACTAACGGCCTTGTACACAGAAAGGTGTGCCCATTTTCACACATACACTAATCCACTTCATTCTCTAAAGTCCTACACAAGATGACCAACTTTCAACAGAAAACTCTACGGCATGACAAAAAGGGAGACTCTCAAGAATCAAAACCATGGCTAGAATCAGATAGATGATATGTACTCCTTAGAAATATCTGAAAAGGAATTACAACAAATGATAAATAAAAGGTTAAAGGCTCTAATGTAAAAGGTAGGCAACAAGGGGTAATTTCAGCCAAGGAATGGAAACTTAATAAAGAATAAAATAGAAATGCTGAACATGGAAACACAACAAAAAAGTATTTTAGTTGTCTGTCTGCTAAAACAAATACCATGCAATGTGTTAGCACAACCAACAGGAATTTATTGGCTTATGGTTTTGAAGCTAGGAGAAGCCCAACACCAAGTCGTCATCAAAGCAATGCTTTCTCTCAGAAGCCTGTGGCATTCTGGGTTTGGTTGCTGGCAATTCTTGGTCCTTGGTTTTTCTGACACTTGGCAGTGTGCATGGTGCCTCTCCTGGCTTCTCTGGCTTCTACTTACTTCCAGCTTCTTCCCGTGCCTTTTTCTTTCTGTGGTTGAATTTCATTTCATTCTTCTTATAAAGGATTCCAGTGATAGGATTCAATTGGGCCACACCTTAACTATAGTAACCTCATCAAATGGTCCTATTTACTATGAGTTCACACCCACAGAAATGGATTAAGATTAAGAACATATTTCTCTGGGGTACATAGCTCTGAGCCACTATAAACAGTAACAGAGATGAAGGGTGCCTTCAATGGGCTCTTCCTTAGGCTCAGCACGGCCAAGGAAAAAAACTGTGAACTTGAAGATTAGTCAATAGAAACTACCTATACTAAAAGCAAAAAGGAATAAAAACAAAAAAAAACAGAACACTCAAGAACAAGGAAACTATATAAAATATTCTAACATATGTGCAATTGGAATCCCAGAAGAAGAGAAAGAGAATGAGGTACAAGAAATATAAAAAGCAATAATAACAGAGATTAATGACAGAACTTATTACAGAAAACAAACCACACATCCAAGAAGAAAGAAGGAAGTTACATAGAGAAAGAGTGAAGGCTAGAATGAATTCTGTGTTTCTGGGTAGGAGTTGAGTTATTAATATAAAGCGATGGATTTATTTTTAATCCATTGTAATTATCTATTTATTTGACTATCTACCTACATATCTATCTATTATCTATCTATCCATCTATCTACCTATATCATCTACCTATCTAAGATCTAGCCACTGAGAGGGGATGCATACACACATCTGTTTCTGCATCTATTTATGACTGTATCTATATATATGCCGAATATGTCGATATTGACTCTATCTGTATCTGTGTATTCTAGCTCTATCCACTGAAAGAGGATACCTATACACATCTGTTTCTACATCTCTATCTCTATCTCTACCTCTACCTCTACCTCTACCTCTACCTCTACCTCTACCTCTATCTCTATCTCTATCTCTATCTAGCTCTATGTCTATTTCTGTCATCTATTTATCTACCGATCTCCTAGCTCTATCCACTGAGAGGGGTTAGAAGTGGTGACACTCCAGGAGCAAAGGCATGTCTTGGTTTCTGAATCTATTCTCCAATGAAAGGAAAACGGGCTGGAGAACTGGATGCTCCAGGTTTGGAGTAGAGAAAATAAGATAAGCCTGGAACATCTTGTAGTGCCTGAAAGTAGGGAAATCCAAAAAGATAAAAGGAAGAAGGGAGGAAGGAAAGAAGGAAAGAAGGAAGGAAGGAGGGAAGGAGGGAAGGAAGGAAGAAAAAAAGAATGAAGGGAAAGAGAAGAGAGTAGAAGGGAAGAGAAGGGGAAGAAATGGAAAGGAAGGAGAGAAAGGAAGGCAGGGATGAAGAAATAAAAGGATGGGGACATGACAAAAGCACACAGAATCCAACCTGAAAGATCTCCCAATGGTAAAAGAACAGCTTCAGCAAAAATATAAAAAATTATAAAGAATAAAATAAATATGTGTGAAGCCATCACTGATTACAAATCAATCAACCAACCAAATAAATATATGGGAGAGAATGGCCTACATGTTCTTACAGAAGATTTTGATTAATGAACATGGAAATGATGAGAAAACCACTATTAAAGCACTGCAGTAATAATTGCTGCCGACAGGATTCAGTGATGGTTGCTAAAATTTGTGGGCTAAGATTTAAGCAGAAATGGGATGTTTTCACATCTCAAATAATCTACCCCCAAATACTGAGTAAGTACAATGGGGGAAAAGACTAACTTTTTGGTAGAGAATGTTGGTTGAAACCACATTAAGTGAGAGATCAGGGTTAATTTCACCAGTTAGAGATATCAACACCAAGCAACCCTGATATGTTGCCCAAAACATAATTACAATATAATCAAGAGAAAACATGAGACTAACCCAAACTGAGGGACATTCTACCAAATAACTGACTAGTACTTCTCAAATATGTCAAGGTCATGAAAGACAAGGAAATATTGAAATTCTGTCACAGAACAGAGAAGTTTAAGAAGACATGACAGCTAAATGTAATGTGGAATCCTGGATCAGATTAGTGGAAAAAGTGGTAAAGTTCAAATAAATTCAATATATTTGTACCAAAGTTAATGTCTTAGTTTTGTCAAATGGTCTGTGTTTAGATAAGATGTTAACCCGAGGGGTAGCTCAGTGAAGGGTATATGGGAAATCTATATTATTTTGGCAAATTTCTGTAAATCTAAAATTATCTGAAAAAAAAAATACACAATCACCTAGAGGAAGGACACATGGTTATTAACAGACAGCTTTATAAATATTGGAATAGATTCTTCTGGGATGCCAGTTACCTGAGGATTGGGTTCAAGGGCATAGCCAGTCTAGGCATGATTATTTAAAGTGTGCAAGGAAAGAATTCTGGGCTGCTAGGAATAAATGAACATTGAAATAGATGATCAGTAGAGCTTGTGAAATTGCCTCCTTGAAGAACCTGAAGGACCAGCTAGATAATCAACTGGGCTGGAGGACAGAGGCCTAGTTCTTTAGAACAGAGTAAGAATACCCTCTACGGTGTACTACTGCAGGTAGAAGATTTAAAAAACAAATTCTCCACACTGTTCTCTGACCTATGTATTTGTATGTGGATTAATAGGAGTCCACATAATTCTATTGAAATATTTCTTTTAGGCAAACCCTGAGACTTGGAAACATTGCAAGGAAGCATACATCAGGAAATTTGAGTTATGAATTGAATAAATGCACAGAGTTTTACATAGTTTTTTGTTATTCATTACAGTACATTTTAAGCTCAAGTGGTTTCCCATCTGGACCAAGAAATTGCATTGCTGAAATGTTAATATTCTTTTCCTTGGTATTGTTTCATTATAATTCATTTTGAAGAGGTGTATGGTCTAACAGACTGGAAAGTCCACTGATTTGACAGAGATACTATATAAAACAATTTTTATCTTGGTGGAAGTTACCAATGGCTTAATCTTGATAAATCATCAATGGTTATCTAGTCAGATGACAAAGTTTTTAAATCTTTGATTTTCCCCAGTACTAGTTTACTTTTGATTATGCTGCCTGATTCACTGAAGAAAACTGCACCAGGGAACAATTTAATTTTGCAGCAGAACTTTTACACAAGAGTCAAGGGGGTGTTACATTTCTGATACAAGGGACAATTCCATAGAATAGCTTCCTTCTTTTTCCATTTCTTTCTCTCCTTGTCTCTTTTTCTCTGTTAATTTTCTTCTTGGAAGCTTTGCAGCTGAAACACAGGTGGGCGGGTGTGGAGTTTTTAGTTTCCTTTTCATGGTTTCTTCCACATTGCTTAAATCTCCACTGATTTGAACAGCCTGACTGATCCTTTTAGTATTGACGTCAGTAAGGGAGACAAAGGACTGGAAAAGCACTGGAGAGGCCACTTAATAAAAATAGGCTTCATTGTGTGCAGAAGGATGTTGATGATTGACAATAATAAATATTTTATACTTTTCCAACCACTGCATGCCTATTATTTTAATTTGTAGTAGAGTAAATCTATGGGTGACCAAGCATTTTATTCTTCATCCAAGTAATTTGGCATGATGTGGATACATGCTTAAGAAAAGGGAAGAAATTCCAAAGATTAATAGGTGAAGGAAAGAGGCAAAGGGGAAGGAAGAAATGGTTCCTGGTTACTTTTGAAATTTATTACTGTAATTATACAGTTTGAAGTGGAGAAGGAACGCTCACTTAACAAATGCATATTGATTACTTATTACTCACAAGGCACCGAGGATACATGCAGTTTCAGACCTCTTAGAAACTGCCCAGATGTAATAGCTGTCACCCCTTTCCCTTAAGGACTCTAGGTATGATCAGATTTTTAAAACTTCCAAAATCCTACAATATTTAATATTCCAAAGTACTTCCCATGACTCTTCTGAATTTCTAGAGGCTTATGTTTTCATGGCCCCTTCTGCCTCTGCATTGCACATCCAGTCCACTCACAGAACTCAGCCATTTCATCAGTGTCTGCAATAAATCCACTCCTATGAAGTTTTTCGACATTTAATAGAATTTACAACAGATTTGGAGTCATAGGAAGGAGTCACATCTAATACCAAGTAGGTCCTTCTCTCATCTATTCTTCACCTCTCTTTTCCTGTTGCATGCAAAGCATTTAACCTCTCCCAACTCTTACTTGCACAACCCAACACGTGTGTTAGATTGCACAACCAAACACATCAATGTGCTTAGTTTAAGAAGAACCCTTTTTTATGCAGATCATCCTTGAAAAGCAGGTGGCAAAAAAAAACATAATAGTAATAATTAAAACAATAATAACCATGATAATTCTGTTACACACCTCCTCATGCTTTCTACAACCCCTACCCCACCTATCTACACTGTACTGCTTCTCAGTTTCAGTACTGCATTGTCAGATTGAATTTCAATCACTTGCGGAAGTATGAAATGGAAAATAATACAGGTAATCTAACCTCTTAATATTAGTTCATATGAAAAATATATATATTATTCTATATTCACAGAAAGATTGCTCACATCCTGAAATAAATTAATCTCTTTGAATCATCTAATAAAAATGATCTAGATATTTGAGGATAATACAGAGTAATTTTTGTTCGTATTTGGATTTCTGATATGTTCACATCCAGTCCTTTACTCTCCATTTCTATAAATTATAGGTCTTTTGATTTCAAATAGCATGTACAAAAAAATGAAATGAAAGCAATACAACTTTGGCATCTTTTAGGTGACAGGTTCCATAAATCTTAAATTTGATGAAATTTTTTGTGAGTTTCTAGTGCAGCTATTTGAGTCATTCTAATGAAATAAGACTTGAAGTTCAGAAAAGTAAAATCATAGCATATTAGAAAAAGAGTCACTTAGAAAATTTATGTTTAATATATAAATTCAACCAGCTGCCCCAGACATCATGATTTAACATAATGACTGTAGATTCGACATGAACCACACCTACATAATTTTCCTGGTGATTTGTCTGTATTAGTTCCAATTTGATTTCTTTAAGGATTTGTTAGGATTGCTTTAAAAGTTGTTTAATACAGATGAACAACCCTAGGGAAAGTGTAAGCAAAATATCAGTTTATATATTGAAAACACAAGTTAATGATAGCTAAAATTATTGTGTGATGATAAAACTACGGCAAGAAAGGCAGGAAAGACAAAATGAAAGGCCAATTGCTTTTCTATGGAGAATGTTGAGAGTACAAGTGAAACCTTGTTAAAGAATATAGAAAAGATGGTAATAAAAACTGAATAGCCAAATAAGAATCGAGTATTTCAGACATCCCAATACTTGATTGCTACAGGAAATTTTAACGGAGACGGGAAGTCGACTTTATATCATTCTCATGTATAGGTATCATTTGGGGCATTAAAATATTTTGCAATACACTCAAGTGAAGACCATCACCAAAAAAATGAATTACTTTAAGAAAAACTACCTTTGGGAAATATCAATTTTACCTTTAGAATTTACAGCATTCAGACTCATTTCCCTGAAGTATAGAACAGTTTTTTAAGAAATACAGCGTATGAGGAAAAAAACACTAATTTTTTTTTCTTTTTAACTAACTGATTTGTTTTAGTGAAGTAGTAGCTATTACTACATCCATGGAACACATACTAAACTAGCCTTCATTAAGCACTAAATAGGAAGGTAATTTTGTCTAGGAAAGCAGTGGATTCAGTCTAATTTCATACTCAAATATTGCTGTGGATTCACACATCTAGGATCTCAGATGGATAATATGGACCCAAGCCAGAAGAATGTTGGCTCTCTTCAACATAGTACTAGTTGCTTAGAAAAAAAATATTTTTTAATATAATAAATATAAAAGCTGAGACTCTTCCAACAAAGTCCTACATCTATGGCTAAAAGAAGCAATGCCTTTGTGGAAAGATAAGGAACCTGAAGCTGTTGTAAAACATCAAAAATAAGAGCATGATACCTCTGCTCACATAAATGAGGTGCACTTTTAAAATGCCAGTTCTGTACAATTATAATTTACAAATTATCTACGTACACATTAGCACTATAGCTAAGTGTGGAGCATATAGACTTGTAGAATCAAAGAGATGTGGGTTTGTATTCTGACTCGTAACATTTACCAGATGCATGACCTTGGGCAAATTATTTAACTCTCTAATATCGAATTTTATCATCTGTAAAGTGGGCTATATATACTTCTTCACCAAATTTACTGTAAATATTAAATGAACCAATGTTTGCAAATTTGTTTTACATGCTTGGTACTTGGTAAATGCTTATTTATCCCTCAAAAAAGTGCTTTTTTTTTTTTAGAAGGGTCTTCTTTGCACACTTCCACTCTAACTCCCAGAAAATGGAAGGTACAAGTGTCAAGAAATTCTTGGGAATATAAGTGTTTTGATCTTCTCCATTCAACTTTAATCCTCAGCAAGTTTTTTTTTTGTTGTTGTTGTTTTTTTTTTAATTAGGATATTGCTTGATTTCTTCCATATTTACAATTATTAAAGGAGAACTTTTTGGAGATATGTGATGGTTTCCATTTGAGGTCTAGTGGAATTCTCACTTTACCCATACATCAATGCTGAGGTTGTCTCAACATGGAAACTTTGTCAAAAAAATGTTGGTTTGAAAAACATTTGGGGGATGATCAAAATATATTTCTCAACCAAAACACCTTTCTGGGAAAGGATATCTGTCTCTGGCATTGGCTGCTTGCTCAGACTATTCAGTTGATTCTTTAGATACGCCATCTTCTCCTTTGAGTCTCTCACTCTATCATGGCTGCATCTTCCTGCTTTTACTAATTTCTGTGTTGCCCCATTGACCAACGTTTGCAAACTCTTGCAACACTGTTACTAATATTGGCTTCCTTCTAACCAACTGCATGATGTGAATTCTGATTTCTTGAATAGATCTTGAAATTCTGGTGGAGGGAAGTCCCTATTGATCCCATAGTTTCCCATCCAGTGGCCATGAATAAACCATAAATGAACAAGATTTTAGTACGCTCCATCATAAATAACTGCTCTGTAACTCCGGATTACTTCATGTCATTTACTGCTAGGAAATGACCACACTTCTAACATTTTCCACATATGGAATTAAGTGCCTCAAGCAGAGGGGTCCCCCACTCTTCCCAGGGATTTGGTTTGACTGCTTTACCATTCATTACTAAATGCTGTCCCTTCAAAACTCTTTTGGATGACTGCTATGTGGATGATTATGATAATTTTGATTTAGAGATTCTGTGAGTTTTAGTGATTTTTTTGATTTTTGTTTTAAGTAAACTTTTCCTTTTAGCCATTTTATTTTTACCTGAGAAATACGGCATCAGTTAGTATACTTTACAAGTAGTTTCAGTGATTTCTAAATGCAATTTTAATTATTTATGTTCTAAAAGGCATCAAAGTAGGCATTACAAATTAGCTTTATCAACCACTTCAAATGGACAATTGTCACACACACACACACTCTAGATTCCCACCACAAAAAGACCTTTTTGTGGCTTGTAAGTCACAACCTGGCTTATTTCTCAAAGGATTTAACTTTATCAAACATAGCTTTGTAACTTATGGGGACTCACATTGAGTCTTCTAAAGAATGTGCCCAGTTATCAATCACTGCCTGGTTTCCTTGAAGACAAGCTTCCTGAGCTTCACACCCATAAACCTGGTTATTTTAATGTGCTTCCTCCAACCCTCTAAGATAGAGCTGTAGTGTATTACTCACAAAACACCTATAAAAACGCTAGCTTTCATTTTTTTAGCCTCTTGTTAAACCCTGCACATTTTAAATCTTTATGGCATGCTTACACGAAAATATAATCTTTCTTATCAGAAGTCATAACAGTATATAAAGAATCAAATTCTCCTATTTAAGATAAAGCGAAGGTGTATTTTGTTCACCCAATCATTGGTAGCTAGCATAAGACTCTTTTAAGCATTACTCAACTGAGAGAATTCCGTAACTTACTCATTTTAGACCTTGGGATTTCTTTCCCATCATCCGTATCAATATCTGTTAAAAGCTCTGGGACTCTAGCATCTCTCTCTGTGCCCCATTTCTCTCTTACTGCTCACCTTATCCTGGTGATCTGGGTCAAGGGCATCCATAGTGGATAGGTGTGAAATGAAAAAAGTCTGAAGAGGTTTATACCTCCCACCTCTGCAGTGACCATCTGATACCACTTTTTTTTGGCCACCAGTCCAGGCAGTGGACAATCCTGACTACTTTCCAACTCATTTCCCATCATTCTCCTATTTTTTCAGATAAAAAAGAAAGATAACTTAGATTTTCCTTTGAAACATCAACAAATTTTATTTGAGCTAAGTAGAAACATACATGACCATGTATGTTACATGGTCATGTATGTTACATAGTAAGCACTCAATAAATGCTGTCACTATTATTATCATTATTATTATTATCATTATTATTGCTATATGTCTCTGAATGTTTTGTAGATTCTTAAGTAAAGAAAAAGAGACTTTAAGGGAAAACTCTAAAGGAAATGCCTTTAGCTTTTGTATTAGAAAGGTATAAAGGAGACTTCCATGATTCTCAAATAGAAGGAGTAGTTGCAGAGTTAGGGAGAAATTAAGGAAATCAAGACAATATGATTCTCTGCTAGTGACAACATTTTTAGTGAGAACTTTTGAAACTTGAAGCTTTTTAACTTTCCCTTTGTTTTTGTTGGTTTCTTTTTAATTTATTTTTACCCTTTGTTTAGTTTCTTATTACTAGCAGTAAAAACCATTAGAAAACCTCAAAACAGTAGTATGTTTTCTTCAGAAACTAGATGAGAGGGTAATATCTATAAAAGTGAGTGCTGCCACTTATTAGATGTGTAACCTTGGAAAAGTTATTTAACATCTCTGAGGCTTGATTTCCTCTTTGTAAATGGAGATAATACAATTTATTGCTCAGGGGAGTCCAGAAGGTTAAATGAGATAACATTTAATGCCCCCAGCATTATATTAAATGCCCTCCCATTCTCCAACCTGACTCCCTCCTCCCTCCCCCTCCCCCCAAAAATCATATTAATCATGTTTTTCTTTTTGGCAACTCTAGAAGAGAAAACCAAAACTGATGTCAGATGACTTAATTATTGCTCTCAGCAGACTAATAAAAAGCTAAATGGCTAGATATTTGCCGATGTTTATTCTCCATTTTTGCAAACTAAAAAGATAATCAGATTGGCCCTTTGGTATTGCCCAGACAAAATAGGAAGTTAGTAGCATGGTCTTCCTGTACTACTTGTCATGTTCTCCTGAGTCCAGATGACTTTCCTAAGAAGCAGCTGAATCTCACAGCTGAGCAATGAAAATGTCAACAGCAGCAGCTGTGACTGCCATAGGACAGAGTCAACTGTAGGGCATAGGGACATTTTGACCTGGCTCTCTGAGGAAGTAATGTGAGGGGTCAGGCCGTGTGGTTTCCAGATATGGTTTAGATTAGAGTAAAAGATATTTGGCATTTTTCATTTTTTCAAGAAATTGTATTTTCACTGGTATTTTTAAAAGTGTCATATCCATCAGGAGTCTGACTTAACTGATTACATGAAAATGATTGAACATAGTCTAATCCCCTTTCTCACCTCATAATAAAAATGTTTTGAGCAGAGGTTATGTTCATATCCTTATCTTATTGCTTTAGCTAGAAGTTTTGAAACAATGCTAAATAATACTGTGATAGAAGGTAAACTTTTACTTACCTGTTTTTTAATCAAAATAGCTTTTGCATTTCACCATTTAGGATATTATTTACTGTTGATTTTATAAATATTCTCTTATATTTACACAGTTTCCTTCCTTTACTGTTTTTCTTAATGTTTCATTAATAATGGCTCCTGGATTTTATCAATTTTTGCAATTTTATCAATTTTGTCTTTATATTGATAAGATAATGCAAATTTTCCAACTTATTTTTAATTGTATGAATAAGTCTATATATTTCCAAGTATTGTGCCATCTTTACATTACTTCAATAAACTCTTCTTGATAATGACATCTATTTCTTCTGTTGTGCTTATATATTCAATTTATAATATTTTATATAACATTTTAATCTATATTTGTAAATGGGATTGTTTTCTAATATTCTATTTATCAGGTTTTATTGTCAGTTATTCCAGCTTCATAAATTTAAGTGGAGTGTTCTATATTTTTTAAATTGCAGAAGAGCAATGAAATGATCTGTTTTTTAAGGATTGACTAGAACTATACAGTAAAACAATAGATTGTGGTGGTTTTTTGTGTGTTTGCTGTTCATTTGTTTTGTTTTATTTTTAAAATAATAAATCACCTTTCGAGTCTCTGCTGAAGTAATTAAGCTAAAGCTTTCTAGCACATTTCTTCAAATCTAAGTTGTCCTTAATCATAAAATACACCATCATTTTCTGTATCGCTAAAATGAAAAACAGCTATAAACTACCTATTTCACACTATTGTCTGTAAGACTAATCCAGATTACAAAGATGAAAATGCTTAGAACCAATTAAATTAATTTTCTTCAATATTTTCATGTGGCAAATATTGGCAACTCTGGAGCTGTCCAATAAACATTTATGAAATGAAAGAATGAATGAGAAAAGAAAGCTCATTTGATTAATTATGGGAAGTTCATTCACTGTTTTAGGCGACAACTTTGTAACTTGAAATGTTAGTATGTCTCACAAATTTTAACCAAAATAGATGCTTTCTAAGTTATAAGTATGATGTACGATGCCAAAATTTTTGCATGTGGTACTTTCAGAATATAAACCAATAACTCAATAAGGAAAATTCTGACTTCTGGTGTTGGTTCTCAATTATGATCCTTAGTAAAATGAGATAAATAAGGTCACAGGATGTCTAAAAGATAATGAATCCTATACAAAACACCATACTGTTTCAATAAAGCTTTGGTTGTACAAATAGTTCTCATTTACTTTAGGATGGGACTGTAGATCAGTCATTATTTCTTAGACAAATATGCTATTCTTGTTGACTAGCCAAAGGCATTATTTTTTATTCCAAAAATGCCCCCATTTATTCAAAAAGTACTCTCAGGCCTATGTCATTTGTTGAAGAATAAGATGTTCCATATAAAATATTAGCACCGGTATCCTTATGAAAATCTCAAACTAAAAGATTTCAGATTTTTGTTCAGTCTTTTTTATGAGAATGTTTGACCTATTTATTTACAGGATGAGGAAGAGTTCATAGTTTAGGAGCTGCATTACAACAACTTCAGCTCATAAATATTTCTCTACTCTGAACTTCTCGGCCACTTCTATCATCATTTTTAATTGTGCTCTCTTCTGCTGCTGCTTGATCATCTTGTCACAAAGCTCCCAGTCCATTCATGCTCAGCTCTGGCCAGGCCTATCAGAAACATGCCAATGATCCTTTATTGCTAACAAGAAAATGTCCAAGCTTATTTCCAAGATGCAGAGGACTTCTCTGAGCTCTCCACATCCTGCTGCTCCCAGCCACTTTTGTCTAAAAGGCTCCTCTGTACCAACCTCATCTTCCCCATCAACTCTTCTGAGCACAGAAGGTTCATAAATAAATGATTTAAACAGGTGACAGATTAGTATAGTATAAAGAACATTTGCATGAGGGTATAATTAAATTTGAAACCCTTTTCCCAATGAACTAGGCTGTAGTCTCAGATAAGTTATTTAAACTTTCTGATCCTCAGATTCCTCACTGGAAAATGGGAATAGTTGTATGTATCTCAGTTGTCACAAATATATTAGATGGTTATGGACAGCAGTTGGCACATCGAATGTGGTGAATAGGTGGTAGCTGTTTTTAATAGTTATTATGGACAATTCCTGGTACAGAACACACCCTTACTAACTGTTGGTTCTCGTCCCACCACTTGGTGCAAGCAGAGTTTCACTGGGAGCCTATTATCTGATGGCCTTCTCTGCCAAACCAACCACCACCGTCTGGAGTCATTAAAAACCCTTTCCAGGATCTTTCAAGTCCAACTATCTTTCCAGCCACATGGGTTCCCACAGAGGCCAGTTGGTAGCCATGCTCTGAAAAAGAGGCAGAGTTCAGATTTCTTCTGCATGTCATGGGCCCAAACAACTTGAACTTAGTAAACACTTTCATTGCCATGTGGAGCAAAGTGTACTGAAGCCTTGATGTGACATTCTGAAGTCTTAAAAGCCAAACAGGAACAAATTAAATTTGTAAAAATCTGGAGTAACAGTGACAGGGCATGATTCAAACCTTAATCACTCTGCCAGCGATCCTAGGTAACCTCTTTCCTGTGTGTGATGTTACTAAATCCTGGGATTAATTTGAAGACATCTCTGTAGGAAAAAAAAAAAAAAAAAGGCCAATGCTGGTGCCAGCCTAAGATCCCTAAAACTTCTGTTTACAGAAAGAAAAGCCAATCCCAGCAATATGTAGTCTGAAAGCATCCATTCTGTGTGAAGGAGCCTACATAAATTCAGATTAAGATGCTATTACAGAAGGTAAGGGTTTCTTAATTGAACCTGTGACACAGCAGGTAGGTTTGTCCTGACAAGGTAATGAATGATATGGCTTTGCTGGGAGTGCCATTTAAAACCAATTATCACCAGCTTAATGAGACAGGGTTCTAAAATGTCTCCCAGGACTCACCCTCTTTTCTGAGGTGGATATTTTTGTTTCTGGGCATGGTTCTGATTTGGGATGTTCCAAGTTGTTTTTCTTTTTAGAAATGCAGATGTAGCCATTGTTTTAGAAAGCTTCCAAGTGGGTCACCCTGATTTATCCTTTTAAGACGGTCCCGTTACGAAACAAGTCAGTTCCTTCCTGGAGTGGGACCAATGCAAAGAACAATCCTAAACCCTAGTCCGCTGCAAACATTTGCCTGAATGCATGGCATTCATTGCTGTTTGCTTTAAACAAGGGCCCTGCAGTTATTGCCCAGGAAGGGAACTGGTAACAGAAAGTGCAATGTCAAAGTACCTTCCAAAAAGGGACCTGCAAACACACGATTTGTATTAATAAACTCAGACTGCACTACATTAGATCATTTTACCAACTTATAAGGTGGTATACCTTATAAATACAGTTATTAGTACAGTTAAGGCATGTTTAAGGATTGTGTTGCAGGCCCTCCTTTCTGGACATAATACCCTACTTTCCCACAGGAAGCCAGTTAAGCATGCTAGTAGGCACATAACACTGGCCCACTTCTCTGTGCAGCTTGGCTGTGGGCACTATACATTCCACTCTCCTCCTTAGCCTTGCCTCTGGGTTGAACCCTACTAATTAGCTATGCAGCCACACTGTCCACTTGATTGACACAATTGCACTCAGACAAGGGGATGCTCTGCAACCAGATGCCCAGCTCCATCATAACCCAGGGGACTGTTACTCAGCAAGGAAGCATTTTCTGTGGGCCCCACATTTGTCATCTGGAAAACTGGGCAAATGGGAGAATCTCTATCAACCTCAGTTTACTTAAGATAACATCTATTTTGCAGCGCTGTCACGGGGATTAAATTAGATAACTATGCTAAGTGCCTGGTAGGGACCCAATACATTACTATTATTATTATTATTATTATTATTATTATTATTATTATTAATGTCTCAAATTGTCCTTTTTAAAATTCTTAGTGTTTTAAAATCATGTTACTTTTTTGTTTCTTTTCATAACCTCTTATGTCAGTTTGCACTTCAGACTTGACTCTCACTACTCTTAGCCTCTTACATCTCTTCCTGCCCTTTTCTTATTCAAGCTCTCTTGCTTACTTTGTCTCCTTTCCTCGCTGCAAGTTTTATAAACTTTTTGTATCGTTTCCCCAGTGTGGAAGCAATCACACACCCTAGGGAACTTGGTTTTCTCTGAAAATACACGGGCATTGTATTCTACTGAAATGATTTGAATCCCCCAGTAAGTTCATGTCATCAATATAACTTGACTTTGTAATTACCTTTAGGCATAAGTTTTCTGTCCTCTCCACCCACTTTATCTGTCTCTCTTCTTCTTCTTCTTTTTTTTTTTTTTTGGCACTAGTTTTTTAAATTAAGTTTTTGCACTTCTGGTTCACACACTACTTCAAAATGAGAAAATAGAACAATTTCTGGGAAATGGAAGTTTTGGGGAAAAAGTAGGTACTGTAGACATTACTTTTGAGTTCTTGTGACTATTTTAAAAGAGAAACTTTCTTTTGGAAATGAATTGGACTCCAAAAGTAGGTGAATTTCTCTGTGAAAAAATTCTAAATTCTATAATTAAGAAAAGCTTCCCCCTTTGCTTTCCACTACTTAAAATTGCGTGGAGGAAGACTGCCACCTCAATATCCTAGTTCAATTTTGGAACTGTGCAATTGCAGCCAGCCAAGAGAGGAAAGGAGGACTTGGATAATAGATATGTCACATCTGGTTTTCTTATTAAAAATGCACCACTCACCATCAGCACTCATAGAAGCATATATGAGTAAAATTATGTATTTTGATTGCTTCTGGGTTTCTTTTATTAGTGTGTTGGCTGGTTCTTTGGATTTTTTTCTGTCTTCATTTCAGTTAATCAGTTTCTTATTTTTATCTTCCTAGGGAACTTAACTTCTCAATATGGAAGACTTTTGTTTTCCTGAAAATGCAGAGAACTGTCATGGTCCGAATTGCCAAATTCTATGCTTAGTTCTGTTTTCTACATAAGTAAAACTCTCACCACCAACTGACCATCTGATTAGTATATTAAGTTCTAAGAAACCAATGTCCCATTTCTTTTAGTGTCTGTTTTGAAAACCTTGCAACTACACAAGTATGAAATAAATATAACAGGAGTTCTGTATTATTTGTAACCAATGATTTCAAAAGAATAAAAAAGAATCTGTGTGCATTTCAGAATTAACACTTTTGGTATATGTATATATAAATAATCCTTTTATATAGTCACCTATATTTTATGTATATATTCAATATTATAATCTTTTGAATAAAGAAAGATTCCTAAGTCCATAGTGCTAGTCAAGAAAAAAAAGAGGGGAAAAAAAGGAACAGCATTCTTTTCTTACAGAAGAATACCAGCTTATGACTGTAGAAGAACGACAAAATTGGGAAATGATCATTTAAATTTAATAATTGACCGAGACAAATGTCAATGAATGCTAAAACCACTGAGTACATTGTTGCTAGGGAATAATATTCACATGGTCTTAAAGTGTTGCTCCACAGATTGCTTACTATTTACAGAGAAGGAAAAGGTTCTTTTACAATGGAAAAATCTGTCCGATGTGGCCTTAATCAAATGATAAAGTTGGTCTCAGCAACAATGGGGTGGACTGGTAGTAGCTTGTGCTTCCTGAGACGATGTAACGGGGAGTATACAACATTATATACGAAATATTCGTGGAAAAATATTTAACCAGAATCTAATCCTGAGGAAACAAATGGACGAATCAAAATTGTGATTTGTTTTCCCTGACAGCTTGTCAAGATTCTTGGGTAATATCGGTGTCATGAAAGATAAAAGGCGATGAAGGAGATGAGACCATCGAACGCAATCCGTAATCCTTGAATAGATCCTGAATCAGGATAAATTAGGACAGCTGGGGAACTTTGAATATTGACTGTATATTAAATAATATTATTGTGTTTATTTAAAATTTGGCGGGTTATATGTGGTTACATAGAAGACTTTGTTCTTTGTAAGAGATATATGCTAAAGTATTTATGGGTAAAGTGCATGTGTTTTGTAACTTGTTCAAATGATTCAGAAAAGTGTCTCTTTATCTATCTATCATTATCTATCTATTTCTATCTATCTATCTATCTTCTATCATCTATCTACCTATCTACCTATCTTGAGAACAAGAGACAGGGTAGAGCAAATGTGGCAGAATGTTACTTGGTAAATCTAGATAAAGTGTATTTGCATGCACAAAGGTACTCTTTTTTTCCAACTTTTCTCCAACAGGAATCAGGCAGAGGTGCCTTTGTGTAGGAAGATGGTGCAAGAAAGTTTTCTTCCTGACAAGAAAAGAGTGCCTTTGTACAACACACTGGTCACTTCTCCAAGGGGTGTGCAGTGCTACCAAAAGCAGCTCATAATTACAATCACCTCGGGTCCACACATGAGTGATCAGACTGCCAGCATTTCTAGTTCATTTTGCTTTTCCAGGAGTACTTGGAGAGGAAAGAGGGGCAAAGAAATGGAAAGAGTAGAGGCAGAGAAATGGAATTTTCTCCTACCACCACTGCAGAGACCAGAATAGGGAGAACCTTAACTTACCCTTTTCCAATAACTTATAACATATGACACAAAATTAGAGCCACTCAGTTTTGCTCCAACTTTTCATCTCAGAATCTTCAGGGCCTTGACAAACTGAAAGGCAAATTTAATTTGATTTCAAGTTGTGTACAGTCCTTTTCATTGGGAATTGCACAGTACCACCGAAGGATTAAATAAGGCCGTCGATAGCATCTGTGCGTGTCCTATTAAGCATGCTGAGAAAACAGAGTCAGAGCAAATAACCTGGAGCAGGACTTTAAGGGTAAGCAGAAAGGCTGCAGAACTGTTTAGAATGCTATAATGTGAATTAGAGAAATAAGTCAGCAGGTGCTTTGGCCCCAAGTACACATCTAATCAGGGAGCCAAGTAGGACAAATGTTTTCAAAGGCTAGCTCAAGCCCAAATTGAAATGAAAACTGAGCTCTGACTGTTGCTACAGAAAAGAAAAAAGAAAAAGAGATTAGGGGGATTAATAGATAAGGTGAAAATCAGGTGGTTGGTGCTAAGGTTATGTTTTTCAAAAGGGCCACTTCATTCAGGTCTACATATCCAGATTTTTATTTGAATTATTGCATTATTCCTTTAAAATGTTAGGATCTCATCCTGAATTCTTCTAGGATCTAACCACATGGAATGTGCTTATATTCATGGTTGTCTGTTTATAGGGTAAATCTGTTGTAGGTTAGAGATAAGACTTTTAGCTAAGAACTTTTTGTGATTTAGTGATAAGAGTAGGGAAATGTGGGAACGGATGTGTGAAACCTAGTTTAATAAAGGAAAATGCCATTGCTGTGTAGTCTTACTTCAATAGAAGGGGGGTATTTCCCCCAGAAGCTGCATGGGAATTTTCAATAATATTTATAAAAAGTTATTTTAATCAGGGGAAAAAAAAATCACCATCCAAGCCTCCAGCTTTCCCATCATTTATAAGATGAGTTGCCTCACTCTTCCCCACAGGTAATTACTTTAAATGGCTCATTTTCATCCTGGCTTGAAATTTTGGTAAGATTCATTTATTCAGGGTAGTCTATGGTAAATATTAAACATACCACAGAAGAATTTATTACAAGCTTGGAAAATAATTCATTTCAAACTTTTTATAGTTCAAGGAATAGTGCAAATGACAAAATACTGGACATTGTAAAATAATCCTGATTTGGCCTTAGCTTTATTTCACTTTATTTTTTAGCATAGAGGCTAACACTTTATCTTGTTTATTTTAGTGTCCATTTCTGAATTCAAGCAGTTCTTAATAAAAACAAAAAGCTATTTGACTCCCCCACACAATATTTCTTATATACGAATTGTTCTCTTAGGGCTCATATATTGATATTGGAATGCTGTTTTCCCATTTCCTTTCATGAGACTTGTTTCACAAAACTTAGTTTCAGACATTCTGGAAAAATCTATTTGCAATTTCCTTCTTATTTATAAAATGGTTTCTAAAGGGGGACATTTGTTCATGACAGAGTGGTAGAGAGCACATTTCAGTCACTTCACCCCAGACGTCTGATCCTTTGTTTCTGTATTTCCTACTATTAGGAGGCGTTGCCTCTCTTTTGTACAGTGTTTCACTGGATGTTTCAACACCACCTTCAGCTGGGAGATTGACTTCCTGAATGAGGCAGAGAAGGATTGTTAAACACTGAAATTAGCTTTCCGTTGGAGTACCCTGTCACTCCGGGAGTATGTTTCCTGCCCTGAGCCCTTGATTGACTTTCACAACCCACAGTCATGAGATTAGGCTAATTTTTGTTTTTATCAATACTGATAGCTAGTGAATTAAAGTAACTTTTAGTTCATTGACAAGAAACAATCACATGTGGAGAGATGGGATGAAGCTGTGAGCGGAGGACTAATGTCACATATAATTGATGTGGAATGTTCCCAGGTGCTTTGGGCAACTGTTTCACACACAGAGGGCAAGTTTTATACTTCAGTAGGTGGGTGCCAGGCAACATGGTTGAAGAATCTAGAGAACACATAAGAAATCAATGGCAGCGCTTCCCTAAAACCCAGTCTCAGTGCTCAATACGTTTAATGTAATTAATGTTTATGTGGTGCACAGAGGGGACCTCCAGGGTTCCATCAGTTTCACACTCAGATCAAAAAGCTATACATTCCATTTTGTCTTTATGGCCTGCCTATCTGCTATTAAAAAAGTACAACTGTCTGATAATAAAGATAATAATAATTAATATTTATTGCAAACCTACTATGTGTTGGGAACATGTAAAATATATAAATTTATTTAAAAAGGTGAATAGCTAGAGTATAACAAAATATTACAGGAAAGCAGACTTAATGTTGACTCAAATACTTTTTCCTAGTTCACTTTATGTATGCATCTTCATGATTCATCAAAATCTTCTCAACTCAGATATTGCTGAGCAACCACTATTCCATTTCATTTAATTAGTGCGTGGAATAAGCTTTCTTTTCAATTTATAGGCATTTGACAGTGTTACAGAATACCTACTGTTATTATCGTCTTCTTTCATGTTCCAGCAAACTAGAGAATATCTTCAATGCCAAATGAATTGAAGTAAATCCTAAATTTTTCAATTATTTAAATGTATTCATTCTGCCAGAAAAAATACAATATGAATCAATAGAACATAATAATACAGCATCTCTCCTATTTTTGCTACTCCTTAGGAGTATAACATTATCAAAAGGGACAATTAAAATTTTTCAAACTATTGGAGCATCATTAAAATGAGTTTGCGTTAAATCTTTAAAGTGTAGGCTATTTCAACATGGCTGCTGTGGCAGGTTGAATTGCGTACCCCAGTTTAGACATTTCTTCACCTTAGTCCTCATTCTGGTGTATGTGGACCCAGTTGTAGATAAGGTCTCTTCAACATGTTACTTCAGTTAAGATGCGGCCCAACTGAATCAGGTTTGGCTTTAATCTGGATTACTAGACCTTTATAAGCAGAGTGAAAGTCAGACTGACAGAGATGCCACAGGGAGCAGCCAGAAGCCAGAGGTCAACAGAACACAGAGGAAAAAGGCAAAATCATTGCCATTTGACAGAAAAACCTGAAACCCCAAGATTACCAACCGGCCAGAAGATACCAACTCAGGGAGGAAACAAGCCTTATAGCCTCTGAAATTGTGAGCCAATAAATTCCTGTTACTAAGTCAACCCATTGTATGGTATTTGTTTTAGCAGCTAGGAAATGAAAAGAGAAAACCACCCCCCCCCCACAATAGAAAATTAAAAAGTAAAAAGTAAAAAAAAAAAAATGATAGTATGTTCATCATTATTTAAAGGCCAAGAATAGTCAGTTGTTACTTAAATGCAATTCTACTTACATCATTTTTTAACTCCTTTACAAAAGGGCAATTCAACTACCTTATACCAAAAAAACTTTTAGCTTTTCTCCCTTCATCTTTTGATCTTGAGTTACTCCTTAAATGACTATTGCGTAGGTGTGCTGTATAAGCCTTAGGCCAGTGTTAGCTAAAGTGCATTTGTTCCAAGGAAAATTAATTGTTGCTATGTTACCAGATATTCCATGTAAAACTAGACCCCTTGTCAACTGAGTGCATGAAATAGCACTTATGCATAATTTAGCTTTTGGTTTGAAAGTTGTGTTTGGCTAGTTACCTGTCTTAGTTTGCCAGGGCTGCTGAGACAAAGTACCACAAGCTGGTTGACTTAAACAACAAGAATTTATTTTCTCAGTTTTGAAGGCTAAAATTCCAAAATCATAGTGTTTGTGGACTATGCTTTCTCTGAAATCTGTAGCATTCTGGTGATTGTTGGCATCCATACCTCAATCTCTGCTTCCATCACATGGCTGTCAGTCTCTTTCTGTCTCTTCCTCCTGTGTCCAAATGTCCTCTCCTTGTAAGGACTCCAGTAATATTGAAGTAAGGTCAACCTTGATTTGGTTTGGCCTCACCTTAATGAATATCTTAAAAATCCTATTTACAACTGGGCTCACCTCCACAGGACTGGGAGTTAGGACTTGAACATGTCTTTGTGGGGACAGGATTCAATTCCTAACAATAGCTTTGTTTACTGCAGAACTTGTCTCAGGAGACGTCTAGTTGCATTTCACTAGTTTCAGAAGGAAGTGAATTTAGGTCTCTCATTAACTCCCATTTTGACCAAATAGAAAGAGTCCCTGCTGCAGATAACTGGAAATATTTCATAACAAAATAGAAAAACCTCCTCAGAAGTCAATGACTATGGTTTGTTAATTTTCTTGGAGTATGGTAGGAGCATATTGGAAGCAATGTAGTTATTTTAGGATTTTTTTTCTTATTCCTTTGTTTTGTTTTGTTTGAAACTTTTTGTTTTCATTTTTTGATAAATAAAGTTTTTTTAAAAAAAGAAGTCGGTGGCACCATGATCTGAAGCAGAGTCAGTGCTTAGATTGCAGATAGGGGTATCTTCCTGTTTATTGCCTCCGGTTGAACTGAGCAAAAAATATTTTCTTCTGATGAGGCAATATGATAACCAACAAAAAACCTCCTGCTCCACGGATTATGAGGGAGAAAGGAGATTTTTCTGAACCTCCAATAACAAGCCATGCTTAAATAGCAGTAAAAAACCATTAATGAAATTAAGACATTTAGAAACAAAATGAGAAATGCTTGGCTATATATAATTAAAATGTTCCAATAAGCAGACAGTTCACAAAATATTCTGATGGCAACTTCGTGATTGGTGAATATCAAGAGAATGTGTTTTAAGATATCCTCTCTGGTAATATTTGGCTCCATTGATAAATATCAACATTCATCACCACCAAAAAACTGATGTCTGCTTATTAGACAGAAATGGATACAGCAGAATTTTTCAGAGTTGTACCTGTATGGGAATTAAAAAACACCAAATAATTATTTAAAAATACATTTAAATAAGTGAAAAGTGGCACTTAGTCACCCAAGAACTGTCTATGTGGATGCCTGCACAGTCTTCCTGCCCTATTAGTCACAATACTGATTTTTGAAGTTAAAGAAAATGAAAGTCAAGCCTACCACATGAGCCATTCTACTGGGTTAAAGGCAAATGTGTTTTCTATAAGAAAAAGAAAGTATTTAATCATTATCAAAAGGCAAAATTAGTATCAGCCTGGAAGACCACAGCACAGAACAGGTCTGATTTTGATCAAAGTGAGTTGAACTAATGCTTGAACCAGTAAACTCAGGTTGTAACGATAGTACTAAAACATGGAAATTTAAAAGCATGGGGATTACAGTGTTTAAGAAGACGGGAAAATCCAAACTTTGTATCTGGAAACCCAGCTACCTTTGCTAATTATGCAGCAAGTTTTTGTTGTGATGTATAAAACTCTTAAATTTCTTAGTGATACAAAATAGTCAATTCCTACTCATATTGTGTCCTCCCATTCTTCACTCTGTAAAGGTAAAATCTCAAGCTTCTGTAATTTACCTCAAAATATGGAACATTTTTTCTTCCCATGACATCTTTACTGCCAGAGATAATGTTGACGCTCTAAATTGCTTGATGGTAATATTTTCCTATAAACTGTGAAAATATGCATCTGAATTAGAAGAGATGAGTCTGAAAATGGGCAGGTATATAGTACATATATACAATTTTTAAGTAGAGAGAAAGCACCAGACATCAGTTAACCTCAAAAGCAGCAGTATTGCTGCTCCTATGAGAAGCATTGGGAGGCAAAATCACTCTGTGATTTTACAACAGCAGCTTACTCTTACTTGAATTGTATTTATAAAATGAAGCTTCCAACCCTGCTAAGATATCATAACTGTGGATGAGAAATGAAGTGAGACAAGAGCTTGGATCAACAGTTTTCAAACGTATTTAGTGGGGGGATCTTTTTCCAAAGCAAAAATCTCAAGACAGAACCCCAGTGTATGAAATTATGTTTTTCGATTGTGCAAGTTCAAATTTAAAACAATTATGTATTATAAGGTCCTTTAAAATAAAGAGGCTGTTTCGATAAATTTAAAAATTGAAAACAAGTATCACAGACAGCAGTCCAATATACCTCAATATTCAATTATTTATACTTTCTGTTTTGTTTCTACAGAATTGAGCAGATCCTAATTCACATATATAAGAAGCTCCAAATGGTAACAGATTTTAAACAGCTTGCAGGATGGCAGAAGAAACATTCCTCTGAGGCTTGCACAAAGATAAGTTTATTTGGCTGCACAAATTAGTGTGACAGTGGATATCACCAACATGTTAAAATATGTGTATTGTTATTATTACATGTTTTAAGACAGTTATCTTAATCAAGTTCAAACTAACATTTTTGGGACACCTCAAGTGCCTCTTGAGAGCTGATGGCAGGGGCAAGTGGGAAAAGTACTGGCTTGGCAAAGTTTTATTGAAACTAGGAAGAAGCAACAGAGTGGTAATGCAATAACTTTTTGCCAAGTTTTCTTAGATTATTCTGCCAACCAACATAATCGATTTTGTCCTCAAATAACTCAGGCACAACAAAACCATTTTAATTCAGATTTACAACAGATAGGTACTGGAAAAAATAACTCTCAAAATTACAATGCTCACGGTGGCTTAGAATGCCAGCAGCTCACAGTCAAGTAAAAATAGTGGATTGGGCTAATAGAAAGTACTGGTCTATAAGGATAAAAATGAGAGGAGGAAAGGAGGAAGCACAATCAATAAGAGAATATGATGTCATGGATATAATAATACAAGGAAAATACAGAAGGAGTTACCAAGCTAAATGCTACTCATCCACTCAGGACTCAGAGGTTAACTTGCTCTGAGAAGCCTCTGCTAATCCCCTAAAACTGGATTAGGCGAACTCAACCAAGCAGTGAACAGAGATCAGAGGTTGACTGTTAATTTTTTTTCAGATATTCTCTTTCCTGGGTCCAAATATGCACACATGTTGGACATCCTCTGCCTCTTCCTATCATACATTTATGTTGTTACAGCTGACAATGGACTATAATTGTGAGGGCAAAATTCATGTCCGTCACATGCACCATTATTTTTCCAACACCTAACTCAGACCTTACCACATTGTCAATCCCTGTTAAACATTTGTGGAATGAACAAATGAGGGAATGATAATCATTCATTATTGCATAGAAGGAAAGAAGATGCATGAGGAAGAACAGAGTTATAGAATAGGATGAACGTATTTTCCCAAAGTAGGAAGAGTGAAGAAAATAATCCCAATACATACTGGCAAAACTAAATTTCTTATGGGTTTTCATTTTCATTTTCATTCCATCAGAAAACAAGGAAAGGAGGAAGCACAATCAATAAGAGAATATGATGTCATGGATATAATAATACAAGGAAAATACAGAAGGAGTTACCAAGCTAAATGCTACTCATCCACTCAGGACTCAGAGGTTAACTTGCTCTGAGAAGCCTCTGCTAATCCCCTAAAACCTGCTTAGATTTCCTCAGCCTAGCAAGGGGTGAGGCTAGATCAGTTCTAGGGTGATCCATCATCAGATATCGCTCTCAGTGGAGGAAGTGGTGATGGTGATGATTAAGCAGAAGGCATTTGCCTCCCAGGGGAGATGTAAGAAGGAGGGCTGTGCAGTCCTTGAAGTGCTGTTTTTCATTGAGATGCAAAGCTGAGATCTTAATCTCTTGGAACATTGCTGATTCCCTGGACTGCTCAGTAAGAGCAACCAAAAAAACTAATAATACATAGGATTTTACATGTGTATAGCTTTTCTCCGCTTTTAGAGCACTGCCATAGTCATCACTACGTGGAGATCTTCACAGTGGGCTTGTAAAGTAGATAAGACTAGGGGATTTAACAATAGGAAAACTAAAGTTCATGCATGAAATCCAAGTTCTTGTGGCTAGAAAGTGGCAAATTTGGAAGGAGCATCTGGCACTTTCCATCACAGATTCTGTGTGACCCAAGTTCTGTAAATTCAATGCTGAAGTAACTGCTCGTATGCAAAGTTCCCAACATATCTTTCTGGATTTGGGTAAAAGAAAGAAGATAGAAGGTTTCCTGACCTTTTATTTGGGTTACGATGGGGGAAAAACCCAAACCCCCACCCTCACCGCCAAAAAAAAAAGTCTTTCAGTTGGACCTATTTGTGTGCTCCCAAAGACACATAAGGGAAAATGTATCACTCATTGTCTTATTAAGCTAGTGTGGTCTTCAGAGGGCAATTGCAGAGTTACATTTTAATCAACGTTGCAGTGTGCTTGATGAAGTGTGTGTCATGTGCAGCACCTTTTATTCCAAAGCACTTCATAAATGCTTTCCTATTCATCCATTCCCTTGCCCTTCAGAAAAAAAAAAAAAAAATCCTCCCTTGAATCAGTTTGCATAATGATTGATGTAGATTTCCCAAACTCTCATCAGATGTTTGAAGGCTCCTTTAAAAGCTCAAAACTATAGAGCTACATCTGTCCACCATCAAGGCTTATAATGCAAAAACATTTCTAAATGACCTGAAACAGAAGTTGTGTGTTTCCAAGTCCCAGATCCCTTGCCTGTTGTGTCTGTACACATCTCTAGCGCTCCATTTTACCTCTCAGGATATTCCAAAAAATTGACCTTTCTTGATCTGGGCACATAAAGGATCAGAAATCATTTTCCCCTGCATACCTGAAAGGAGAAAGAAAGCAGGATTGGCCAGGATACATGCTATACCCAAGGACATGAACAGGAATGAACCACAAAAAGCCTGGGCTGGTGGTAGCCATATGTGGCAGGTGGCAATGGAACCAGCATATGTCAAATAGAAAGATGTAGTCTCCAGAACAGGAAAGGCATTTCCAACTCCTGCAGAAGAAAGGAACAATGAGAACTTCTATTCAGTGGTTCTCCGCGGGTGGGCTATGAATCTTAATAATGAGAGCATCAAAATCATATTTATACTTAGACTATCAACGAAATAAAATTTTTGCTGCATGTTTTTATATACTCCTTTTTCCCCAAATGTGTGAAGATACTTTTGGACTCAGTACAAAATTCATTTAAGAGAATACTGGACCCATATTAAGTTTTAGTGGTTATGAAATCTCTCAATAGTTGTGAACAGTATAACTATCCTCATGCTGAAAACTAATAATTCTTTAGATATTATCCCTTCATACAAAAAGATTGGGAACCACTGATGTGAAAGGAGAAAGTCAAGGTCCACCAGCTTGCCTGGGAAGTGTATTAGCACAAATAGAACAAGGACCCGAATTTCCTGATGCCCAGTATTTACGTTCTCTTTTCAACACCCATGGTACTGATCTGCCAAAACTGTAGGCGTGGTGAAGAAAGCCTAGTTTGCACTTATGAACAAAAAGTGTAAATATAAACCTAGTTTATATTATAAGCCTAGTTTATATTTAAAATTATAAAAACTAAGGCAAAAAATTGGTTACATTCTCAAAAAGACTCACTCAGCAGTGGCTTAGACACAATTTTTCGAACTGTGCTGGGGCAAAAGAATAGCGGTAAATGAGTATGATAAGGTGAAGGGAAGAGAAACACCTGTGCCACCTCTGCAATTGAAGCTGCTATGTTTCCAATTGGATAATTGATTCTGGGTTACAGTTGGCTAAAAGAGGAGCTTGTGTGAGATTTGGAAGGTGGAAGAGAAGCAGAAGCAGCTACTCAGATAAGCTTCCACAGACAGATCTGTTGATGGACAGATGTAGAGGTACCTGACAATTCCCAGCTTGTGCTTTTCTCTTCCACTCTCTGTCTGGTCCATCTTTCTAACTGATGATCCTACTGACATAGTGGCCCTGGCCAATGACATGAGGTAATTGGTTGAGGATCCCAGATTACCGCAGTTACATGGAAATTTTGCTTCCCCAGAGGCTGCAGTTTCCATTCACCACTCCATCTCCTGATTCGTGGTGGCCCACTTCGGTGACCAGCAGTGTATGATTTCTTGAATTTCCCTACAAGCTTCAAGCAGGGCTTCAGGTGAACTTGTTAGTGACCATTTCTCTGATTCTCTCACTCTTCCTTTCCAGACCTTTCTAGGGCCTTTGTTTTGGAGACCAAACCCTGACTGATACAGGATCTAAGATGGAAACAGAAAAATGAATGCAAAATAGATGAGATTAACATCCTGCAAAAGTGACCCAGTGTGAGAGATGATTTGTTAACATGTTGCCAGTGGGACCAAATTAGCTAACAATCTAGTTTCTATAACAAGGTATTTCTTAACCCAATAATAGAAATAATGATATCCATTATTTAGTGAGTATCTATTATAACTCAGGCATTGTACACCCATTCTTTCTAATTCCTTTAATAACCCCTCAAGGAAGTCATCACCAAGTTACAGCTGATAAAAACTGAGGCTACAAATGATTAAGGAACTTGCCTAAATTACAAACAGATAGAAAGTGGGGACGCCAGGTCTAAGGCCATTCTGCCTTCCATTTGTTCTACACACTTGCATTGTAATGATGATTGATATATAATATTGGCCCTCTGAGGGGGCCAGGCTAAGGATGGTAGACTGAAAAGAACCGGGTTCTTTCTGGTAATTGGAAACCACTGACTATATTCTACCTTGAGCTGCCCTGTTTAATTCCTACCATTTATCTGTAATATTATGTTCTTATTGTGTAAGGTTTATTATTTAGAGTTGGATTTTTGTTGCTTACAATCAAAGTCACTTGACATATTTCATATAAGAGATTCTGAATCTGGAAAATATTGCCATTAATAAATATCCTCAACATAGGTAATCAATTGGCCTTTACTGTTCCTGAGTGACAAAATCATTAACCCTACCCAATTCTCTTTAACTTGTTGGTCATCAAGTGAATTTCGTTTTGTGAATTTCCTTTCTTAGATACTTTAACACTGGGAGATAATCATCCTTTATATAAACTTTATATGATCACTCATTTAGGAGGAAAAGAATCTAAGTTACTTGAAATAAAAACCATGATTCACAAATCCATAGTGACTTGAAGTGATTATTTTTTTCCATCTCAAAACATACAGACATGAGTTGGGTACTATGGAAGCAAGAGGAAAAGATGTAGAGAAAATCCTTATACAATCTAGGCATCCACTGAGGGAAATAGGAAATTACTACATTGTACTTCTAGGCTCTCACAAGTAAGAGATAAGTTCTCTATATGTTGTGTGTTTTGTAATCTCCAAGAGTAATGGAGTTAGGTCCAGGTCAAAACAGTCGCAAATCAGTAACAGGATAACAGCACGTCCATTGCTGATGGCAACATGCAGCCCAAGAGATGGTTTGGGGAAGACAGACACATCCTGACTGTTAATCATATTCTAAATTCAGTCTCCAAAGACAGATCATTAATGACATCCATTCATTCCCATTGCCACTTGAAACATACTCATTTTCAATGCCAGGGGTCAATTTAAAAGACAAAAGAGCAGATGGTGATTTGCTCTTTGTTTTTAATTAAGTTTTTAAATTATTTTTTAGAAAAATTTTAAATGCCTTTGGCCTGTTTGACTACACATGTAAAATCATTTATAACACTTAAACATTTTTAAAACACTGAAGAACTGCCTGCCAATTTCAGAAATGGGCAAAGAAGAATGCATTTCTGTTGCTCACATCAAAGTTTCTTTTAAAAAGATTCCTTTAGGTAAGCTCTTCGACTACATTTTAAATTCGCAATGCTGGAGAGGCAAAGAATTTTCAAGAGAGATTACTAGTTTCTATAAAGATGTATTCAATGGCCTAGTCAGGCATGAAGAAAAGTGAGAAAGGTACAAATGTTTACATGCAATTCGCACACAATGTTTACGTGCCTCCTTAGCCTGTTACATGTATTTCTAAATACAAAATTTGCAAACAGGACTATTATCACTTCTTCTCAATGGCTCTATATTCTCACGGATCCTTTCCAAGTAAGCACAACATACATGAGAACTTACTTGTATCAAGCAGTATCAGAAGGATGGAGAAAGAGAAGAGTAACTAAAAAGGTCTCCAAGACATGCTTTTTAACAGGTAAATTCATTGTGAGCAATATTGAGATACCAGTTGAAAATGAATATTGTAAGTACAGTCTGACTCTGGGTCAAAACTGAGAAAAATGCCTGTTTACTCTGCAGCTCTTCTTCCTCCTCACCATTGCCTTTCCTTCTTCTCCTGGAGGCCTTCCCTCCTCTCTGCTCTCTGGTCTTCATCTTGCTCTTTGCTTGTTGTCTTCACAGCACTAATGAGAACTGTGTTGGTGTCATTTGAAGAAACTGTTCCTCCCAGGGATAGTCATATTGTGCTAAGATTAAAGGTCAACCTTTAATCTTAGAAAGATTAAAATGGATTCATCACTCAAAATGGGATTTCCCAGTATCAGTGGGTTTTAGGCATTAATCTTGAGTAGTTGAAGAGATATTTTGAGTAATAATTTTTAGCAATTTTTGCTTGATTAGCCCGACTTCCTGGTCATTGCATAAACACCGAACCATAAAATAGCAGGATTTATTGAACAAGAAATGCAACATCAGTGATGCTCTGTCTCTGGGGCCATGCTGACTTTTATTTTTAAAGTGCAAATTCTGCAGGTCAGTATTTTTGCCTGTTTTGTTTTCTGATGCCTCAAGTGCCTAGAACAGTTCTTGGACCACAGCAGGCTCTTATTAAATGTTTGGTACATTACTGAATAAATAGATGAATATATGTTTTTTGTTCTGTTTTGTCCATGAAACTTTTACCAAGGGAAAAATCCATTAAACTTCAAAACATTCACTTTCTTGAGGATTTATGAAGTGATAGAGATTATATAGTGAAGCCCCATAGAATAATGCAGAAATGGGCATTGGTATCTGAACTTCATCCAGAAGAGGTCAATTAATGGGATAATGGAGGATTTATCTGCTGCCCCATTTTTGCATTCTATCTTTAGCCCTACACTCAAGATCCATGCTTCTTCTTACATTTTCTCCAATACTGCTAATGGCATTGGAAGATTTTTGGTAGTGACTGGTTAATATATTCCAGAGCATTTCGATGGTTTGAAATATATTATGAAGTGATAACCCTTTAATCAATCTGAACTTTTTATCAAACTATTGGCAAATAGCAAGATACAAATAGCAAGGTGCAAACTTTGGACCTGTTAGGAATGTCATAGATAGATGCTGAACAATTTTCACAAAAACTCTATATGCTACATTTACTATTAAAAGATGGAGACACAGTTAGAACATTGAATGTCATAGTACTTTCGACATTGAAGAAACCATAGTCATGCATACACTGAAATGAGAACTCATGTTTAAGGAAATGAATCAAAGTATTCTTTATTTCCAGGAGGAAGGAAGGGAGAAGGGAGAAAAAACGAAAGGTAGGAAAGAAGGAGAAAGGAGGAAAATGGAAAATGAATGGGATAAAGACATGCTTATATCTTATTTTCAAGACCAACCTTGCTCTTCAGAAGAATCCTACTTATAATATGAAACTTACGTTTCTCCTGCAATTTATAATCAGTGGTAGGCACTTTCTCTAGGCCAAGGTGTGTTCATCTGTAGTATGAATTTCAAGTTCTTAGCATCTGTACTTTCCTACAACTCTTGACCTAGAGAGAGAAAGAGAGAGAGAGAGAGAGAGAGAGAGAGTGTGTGTATCTCCTGAATAGCTTTTGAGGTACTCATTTGTTTGCCCTAGTGTATTATCCTAAACTTTAATTGAATAAACCTGCTAAATATACAGGCAAGAACACACGGCTCCCTAACAGATGGTAACATGAATTCATCCATACTCAACCTGGCAGCTGGTCAAATAAGAGACCCCCAGATGCAAACCAGTTTCTACGAGGCAGAGGAAGACAGTTTTTCATGAAGGGTAAGAAGACTCTTCAAGGAGACTACCAGGGCCAGGGAGGACTCAGCAGTCAAAGGCAAATCAAACTGAATATTTAGAAATGACCACAGTTCCCTAAGCACACTAGTTTATAGCCATCATAGACTTTCTTCCTTACTATGAGACTCATAAATATGCAAGGAACATAAATATGCAAGAGATAAACAGCAACCTGGAGGGATTGTTTCTACCCAGGAGATAAATATGCCTTATAATGACTTCCCAATGGAATGGCTGCAGCAGCTCTAGCACATTCTCATGCATTGGGCATTACAGGTATGGATACATCACCATTTGCATAAAAGGCTGTTAGAAAGCCAAAGGGACAGCTGGGGAAGGGAAAGCAGATGCGGTTGGCAGAAAGAGTAATAATTATATTATTTTTGAAAAAGTAAAATAATGATGAATCCACTTCTTCAATCAACAAATAAATATTTATTCATTCAACAGATGTTTGACCTCCCACTGTATACCAGACACGGTGGTGGCTGCATAAGAAAGTCCTGAACCTGCCAATGCCTGCCCTCTAGGAACATGATCTAGAAAAGATGGTTTCATAATAGAAAGGTATTTGGGGTTCTAGTGGTGGCAGTTTGAAGGCAGATGTATTTTTATATATATTTTTAATGCCTTTAGTGCAGGTAACATCAGAGGGTGTTTTGAGAATAGTTTTCCACTGAAGGCAGAACTATGGCCCTGAGGACAGTTTACCTTCAGCAAACTGGGTGTAGCAGAGGGCAGCTTCCACTGAATATTTGGTCCTTTTTAAAATCTGTCATATTTTATGAGATGCATTTCATAAACTTGAAATTCACTTCCACTCATCTGGGACAGTCTCTCCCAGACTCTTAGGAGTATAATATTCTAGCATATGATTTTGTTCAGGTTGGAGATACTTTGTTAATGTCTTCCCTAAAGACCAGTTGGTTGGTAAATGTCTATTCAAATACACCCACCCTCTTGCTTCAGAACTGCTTTCCACATTGCTAAAGGGAATACCTTGCAACACAGCCTAAGGGATTTGAATGTGTACCCCTTCATCAAAGTCTGGTGCTATCTCAAGGACAATGAGAAGTTCTTAATCTACATGTGCACCAACATTAATATTCTTAGAAATGATCTTTCCAAAAATACTGTGACCCAAAGAAACTCCTTTCACTCTTTAGGGCCACAATGAAGAAATTTATTCCATTAATTTTAGAAGAGCTTTATTGTCAACTAGAGCACATAAACATCGAGGTCAACTCTCAGAGGGTCATGATTCATAAACAAAACATTTTTAAAATATCAGAAGAGACATTTTCATTTTTTTTTTTTTTTTTTTTTTAATTTTACCAGATAGAAATGTAAAATACCCAACCAATTGGCTCAAAAATGGGTACCTGGCAAGTCTAGTGTTCTATCTCGGAATAACCTAAGTTTCAACTCATGCGACAATCAGTACTGCCTGCCTGGAGAATGAATGAATTTTGTCATGGGCCCAGTGGTAAGAGGTGGCTGCAGTCCTGCCAACATTTACTGACCCAGCACCCAGCTCTGCCAGTTACTAATTGTGTGAACTTGGGTAATTCACTTCACCTCTCAAACTATATCATTTCTAAACCAGTGATTCTCAAATGTTGGTCTATGGGCAAGAGACTGAATTCACACAGAGGTTGGTTTGAAATACAGATTCCCTTGACTTGCCAGAATTTCTTAGTCAGAATCTCTTTAGGGCCCGAAAACTTTAATTTTTTAACAGACGTATTGGGAGATGTTGATAATCAACCGGTTTTGACATCCTTTGGATTGGATGAGCTGTCAAGTTCTTTTCAGCAGTAAAATCAGTTTTCAAGGAGAGTCTGCAAAGAACAGTAGAAGCATAACTGAGTTTAGTAAGTGATCACATGAAATACCTCTAGTGCACAGATTCCTTTAGAATTCCCAATGACCCAGCAAGAGAAAATCAGAGCCAAGACTGAGGAAATGTTCCCTGCCTGATCCTTTGGGATAGTAGGAGAGTGGTTTCCAATATGGCCTCTCAAGAATCCAACCTGCCCTACCTCTTCTGTGGGCCTCTGCCCCGCTCCCGCCCCACCCCACAGTAAGACTGTGCCTCTGATTTGTTGGTGATCATTCAACATAAGACATCTTTTGTGTTTGAAGTCCAAGGGAGACAAATCATTTTAAACTTCAAGCTCTTTAAACAAAGGAATAACACAAGATGGGTGATCAGGCAAGGAATCAGGGTAAAAGATTCCCCTTGATTGCACATTTTAAAAATTGAGCAATGAAACAAAAAAACGCAAATTTTTTTTCTGTAAGATTTAGTAAATGAAGCTAATGAGGGTATGAAAAATGCTGAAGGGAGCAGTTCTATCCCATTTAATAATTGTAGAAGGGATTCTGAGAGAATCTCCATCAGCAATTCCTTTCTAAGATAGCTTAATTTTCCTGATTAAACATGCATGTCTAAATCATATTGACATTTTAAGAGAGAAACATATAGTGGTGCCAATTCTCTTGCGCACAGGAAAATAAAATTCCTTCTTTTTCTCTACCACTGCCACCCAGCCTCCTTCCCTTCTTCCTAACTTAGTGCCCAGAAAGAATCAGAGGGTTCAGGAACTTCCTGCATTTAAACATTGCAGCTTGACCAGTTTGTAAAACTTGGGGTGGAAAATAATTTGAGGATGTGAAAGGCTTTTCTGGGTTGACCTGGGCAACTTAGAGCTTTGTGAAACCAAATAAAAATGTCTGTCCCTGAGAATGTGTATACCTGTGTGCTTGGGCTGGGGGTAGGTTGGAGAGGGGGGCAGCAGGGCATGGTGGGAACATGGTTTTCTTGGTCTAAAGCTGGGACTGGCAAATCTGGTCTGCTGTCTATTTTTGTAAATAAACTCTTATAGGATAACAGCCACACCCCCTAAATTACATAATATCTATGGCTATTTTCACACTAGAATGGGAGTTGAGTTGCTATGAGGGAGACTGTGTGGCCCACTAAGCCAAAATATTTTCTCTTTGGTCCTTTACAAAAAATATTTGCCAACCACTGGATTACAGATTCTGTAATCCAGTTACTACTTTATGACAAAAAAAAAAAGAGTGCTCAGTAAATGCAGAGGCCTGCAGACTGATTGTTCTACAAGTAAGGGGGTGAGCAGAAGGCTCCCCTAGAGGATGTCTGAGGGTGTCTTGTGCACAGGTGCTCAAAGTCTCTGACTCCATTAAGAACTCATGGAAGTGGGGAAAGACCAGCCTCTTCGCTTTAAACCAAAAGCTTTAATTTATTTCTAACTTCAGTTGAAGTTCTGTTCTCTCCATCCCCACTAAGTTTGCTTCACAGAAAAAGGTTATAGAGTAAAATCATGAGAGATTAGTAATCATCAGCAAGTCAGGGCTGTGTTTTTCATCTCCCGAGTCATCTCCTTTTAGACACGATGCCAATAGAAAGCATCTGGGATACTCTCAATGAGAAAATTAAGAAAATTCACTTCACAAGAGAGTTGAAATCAAAAAGCTTATTTATTTTCTTTAAAAAATGGTGTTAGCCTCCTGTATTATCTGACTCCATTAGTATTTCATTTTTTAATTTTTTTAATACATGACTTTTAGAATGTAAAATTCACAGTAACAAAAAATTAAAGGCACATACTGTACTGAAGGGGGGAACTGTGCTTGAAAGTCCAGCCATGTGGCTTCTTATGGAACTATAACAAGTTAAAGATGAAATTCCAGTTCTAGTTTGCATTCATCTTGCAAAGATTCTGCCCAGTAAAATGGTAATTGGAGTCTTTTTACCATAAATATTATAATTTTTAATCCTAATATTGCAAGCTATGAAATGTCTTCCATTTCCCTAACATATGTTTTATGTCCTGTTTCTCAGTCCAAGAGGTAGAAAATAACATAAACACCTTAATGAACACAATACCAATCCTCTCAAGATGCCGTGCCTATCTAAGGACATAACATGGACCAGGAATTCTGAAGATTCTCCCCAGAGAGCAAAAACCTGTCTTACTTTCCAACTCAATGTGGTCTGCAGAATCATTCAGTCTGGTCTGTTGCTAAATTCCTGTAGTCTCCCAGTAGGTTGTAATTTGCAATTATAAGTGTATTTGTGAAGTGTGAGTGGGTTAATTTTCCCCTTTTGGAACTAACAGTAAAGGACTCCAAGATGGCAGTTAGGGTGGGGTCGTTTCAGACACTGGGAGGCTGATCATGAAAATATGGCTCTCTGTTGGTCTTTTTAGTTAATTGCAAAAACATGAGGAGGAACTCCTGTTGAAGAATCATATTGGAAACAAAACATTTTGAATATTTCCCCCTAGGGATTACAGGAATATCGTGAGAAGAAATGAGACTTAAGGGGAAAGGATTGCCAAGCAATTGCTGTTCGGGTAGATACCTGTCTCTGACTTGACTGGTCACTGTGTGGCCTGATAATGACCATTTATTTCTTTTGTCAATGCAGACATCCTGACTGTCATACATTCCAGTGAGGGGGAAGTTCTGCAGAGATCTGGATACACTCATCACAGCTGCTCTACCATCTGACAGCCTGATGCTCATGGGGGACCTCAACATGTTGGCAGCAGTGTCAAAATGTAGAAGAAAATTATTGGACCACAGGGGATTAGTCTCTTCCTGCTGGCATGCAGACTAGTGAAAACTTGTAATCACAGACAGCAGCTTCAATCATAAAAGTTTGGAGAAAAATATCATGGTTAGGCCACCAAACAAAATCAGTGGACTCTCCCTTATTCTGCCATTGTTTTATAACCAATATATACCAAGGAGGTTGACAATCTGAATCCGTCTGAGACCATTACCCAATATGCTTCAAATCATAAGAGCAAAACAATCAGGTTGGGTGTTGTATAGTGCCTTTGACATTAATATTTGAATAAACCAATCATAGAGAATAGTGATATCTATGAGGAATTTTTCCAAGGATAGTGCAGCAAACATCACAGAATGAAGACTCTTTTGTCCAACCTCATGTAAAAATTGTAGTATGGCCATTATTTACTTATAAGTACACACCAATTCAAGCTGCTTTGCAATATTTTCCATTTTGCTACAGGGTTTTTAATGGTTACAACAGATCTGAAAATATTGTACTTGTGTTCACTCCATGAAATCTCCACCTTCTTACCCACACCGTATGCATCTGTTGAAATCTTGACAAATTTTAAGGCCCAGATCAATGTCACTCACATCTTTAAAGCATGCTCTTCTCCCATACTTACTCGCTTTAAACATTCTCTCTTCCTCCTCAAAGGACCTATAACATATTTTGGGGTAAGTATTAGAGACTTAACAATACCTTTTAAAAAGTTACTGTAGATGATTATGTATATGTCTTAGTTGACTACAAGACTTTTTCCCTGTCTAGAGCAGAAAACTTGGTATTTCACATTTGTTTTCCAATAGTATATGCCTTTTACATAGAAGATACTCAATTAATAGTTCTTGAATCAAAGATCAGGTAGACAGCTTGGATCTGAAAACTGATTTGGGATACCATACTGTGCCTACCAGATTCCCCCAATGACTATCTTTTCTGGCTTCAATTTGATTAGGCTCATCTTAGATATTAGCAGACAATAGTGGTTGGAGTATGTTTGTGTAGTAGAGTTCAAGAACAGATTTCAGCTCTCATTTGTCAAGGAAAATGTTGGCTATGTTCAGAATCTCCACGGTAAAAGTTGGTGGTAAATCCACTTAATACATCTTGGCAAACTTTGGCTTTCTAAGATATCATGGGTAAATTCTTCTCTTATAATTCCTATAAAGAAACAATTTTTTAACGGTGTGAAATGAATATTTAATGATACTTTTTTCTTAACTTGCTTATTCTTTTGTCTGCTTTTCCCAATGATTCTTTCTTCTTAGGGAATGTCATTTGTTCCAATGAAAATTCAAGTGTTTAACACTCTAAAATGATAACAAAGTCAAGTATGGTAGGAAATTGCTCCAATGGCAGGGGGTGGGGTGGAGATCAAAGACTGAAATAAGTCTTTAACATAATAATAGTAAATATAAGAAAAATTTTATTGTTTGAGATAAAATCAGGGGTTCTAGCCTGAGTTTAGAGTATGAAAGTTTAATAAATCCTTCTCTAAGTTTCTTCCTCACTGACGATACTCTCTCCCATGGAAAGTAAGTTAGTTTATAAGAACTTTGTAAAGTGTTTTTTATAAAAATATAACAAATTCACAGAAGTGTATTTAAGCTAGCTATCTTTGGGGCAGGTCAAAAGTAAAGCATGTCTAATGGACCAAACTTGAAGTCCAGTGCTGAAACAAATGGAAACTGAATTTTCAAAATCTTTAAAACGTGCTTACTTTTCTTTGTGCCTGTTTGGGGACAATAAGAGAAGACTCATTTCCTTTTTTAATGTGCCATGTGAGATTTAAGGATACATAGCTTCCTCCCTCCAAAGGTAGACATGGCTTGGATGACTGCTAAAACAAACAGTATGCAATGGTTTTTGGCAAAGTTGTGGAATACTCTTTTCTCTGAGTGCCAAGATTTCAAAGGGTAGCATTATTTTCACCCCTAAGGACTCTGGGCTCTTGAGTTTATTAAACTCTGAATATTGCCTTTTGCTCTGGTAGGGCACACTATTAATGATCAGGCTAGAGAAAAAGGGCATGGCCACCTCTGGAAAACCCCAAAATCCTAGGACACATTTTTCACTAGATAATGATAGCATTACTTTCTCATGCAGAAGGAGCCAAGAATTTGGGGGTGGGGTTTATTCTCCAGAGAGAAAGTAGCAGCCATCACTGGTGAGGCTCCATCTTCCCAACAGCATCCCCACACCACATCTTGCTCCCATTACTACTCTTTTCAACTTCTGCTGACAGCTAAAGTTCAGAGGTTGCCTTGTTTCTCCTTGTAGTTGATGTTAGTTCAATATTAGACTCTAAAGGTGGAGCAAGCACAGAAATTAGTGCACAGGGATAGGAGAAGAACTTTGACAGCCAAAAATAACATATGTTTTACGCTTGGGGCAAGAATATAAATTAAAAATGGAAAACGTGGGCAAAAGCGAGATAATTGGCTAATATAAATACCTGTCAAACCTGACTTTCTCACCAAGATTCTGATTTGAGAAACAAATAAAATTGCTCACCCCCACCCCCACCTAGACTCCATGTCTTTAAGAAAAACTCAGCGTTCTTTTGTGAGTTTTGGCTCATAGAATCTGGTGTCTTAGTGGGAAGGAGTTAAGGAACAAGTTTTCCTTAACTATTTTATTCCAGCAATTTGTGACCAGAAAACAGTACCTCCATTTGGTTCAAAATAATTCCAGGCAGCTGATGACAGTCTAGAAATTATGAAAACATTTTGTTTCAACTTTTTGAGGGCCCACAATTGAATCAGCTACCTGGATTTAATGGGTCTATTTGAGTCTAGAAGAGTAAATGATAAGTCTATGATTACTTGAGGGGTTTAAGTTTACTTATGATTGATTCTTAAGAATAAAATTGAAACAATTAGATTTGGCAATCAGGATTTGTTAAATCACAATTTACTTCTATGTTCAGGTTTTCAAAATAGGTCAAATGACTACATCAGGTTTCCTAATCTCCATCAGCATGTTTTGAAAGCTTCTTGTATTGAAATCTAAGATATTGTCAGAAAGCTTGTTTGAACTGTACTTTATTTAGATTTTATAATATACACAGGATTAAAAGCTAAAAATTTTTTCTAATTAGTCATAGAAAATATGTATCATGGATAAGAATCCTTTTCCTGCTTGGGTAGATCAAGAACTTTTTTTTTTTTTTAAGGAAATTATCTTATTAGGTACACCAAATTATTAGGAGAAAAGAATGTTGGAGAAAGAGAGGAATAGGCTGAAAACTATGGCAGTGACTGAGCATTATATAAAGAAAGAGGGTCAGTGAGAAATTCCCAGAAAAACTGGCTAAAACCCACATAATAAGGATGTGTAATATAGCATTTTAAGTCGATTTACATTTATGTGAGATCAAGTCCCTTCTACCATCCTACATGTTTCTTAACAACTGGGGCACACACAAGTCCTTTATGTGAATGCAGAGCTGATTGTAAGTTTGGTAGCAAGCTGTGTGATAAGCCTGAGACAAAGAGTTCACTGGATGCAGGAAATAGGAACTCTGGGTCACAGTAGTCCCCAGAATTTCAAAGAAATCTCTAGCACAATGTTTGATTTCCTACTGTATACGGGATAGGAGTTTAAAGTCAATTTTTTATAAAGTTCCAGGTACCGGGGCAACCTCAGGTGACATTAGGGTTTTTTAAGGGCCAATGTTTCTGTATTTCTTCCCTAGATATCACAAGACAGTACAAGAGATCCCAGCCATGATGAGTATAGAGCATATGACATTCAACAACAATGGAATTTGTACTTAAATAGCATAAGAGCTAATAAAAAGAAATGAAGCTAATTCACCCATCAGGGCATCTATCTAAATGAACTTCATACAACTGGCAATTAACCACAATTTGGCACTAAGATATAAACTAACCCCTGGGTGTTTTTTATATATTCCACCTTACACCCAAGCAATGCATCCCTAGTGTTTTCATATTATTTTAAACATCCTCAAAACCTTGGTGCTGTAAAAAATAAATGAAATTATAAAGTAAAATGTGTGAGCAATTTCAGCAAACCCTCAGGACTGTCATTTACTCTCTGGGGAACAAAGGATCCTGTGACAATATGCCTGTGTATCCACCACATAACCTCACAAGGATATTTACAAGATGACACCACCTAGAAATACTTGGCTTCCTTCATGTTCCTTCTTAAAGAAAACTTTAAAGGAGTTCTAGGAAATATCTCATCCTGACAATGTTGTTGGTAGCCTCAGAGACCATAGGATCTTCCCGCATGAGAAACTTGGAAAACTTTGGTCTGATTTAAACCAGCCAAATGACAGAATAAAATAATCATAAAATTAAGTCACATTCAGAGAATTAAAAATATCGAAGATATTTCTTGAAATTACTTCCTATTTTTTAAATCCATCCTTCCTCCAAATTACTGTATACTCAATTACGACAATTGAAGCAAAGAATATCATTACCTTAACAAAAACTAGCATATTTTATACTACCATATTAAAATATCATGGTGAAGCAGGTAGAATTGCTATTTCCTTGTAATATGCATGATAATTGAATTTGAGCCTGACTGGAAGAACTAGGTTGAATTTTGCATTCTGTTCTAGAAAACAATTTGTCTAGGAAATTTATAACTGACATGCAAAGACTGAAATCCTTTTGGGGCAAAATTCCTAAAAATAGTTATGTTTTACCTTTTTAAAATCCTTTTCAATATTACAGGTCCAATTTTTAGGAAATTGTACTGAGGATGTGAATAAACATATAGGCATATTTCTGTTATCCTTAATTTAGATTTAAGCCTTAGTTTGAATTTAGTCAAATGTTTTATGTATCAATTTATAATTAAAATATGAGAGATATCTGTTTAACTAAGTCAGGAAGTATCTACATGCAAAAATGTCCTTAATATTTTATCTTAAATATTATATAATGCTAGATTAACATGAATTGGCTCACTTTAAAAAATCCTTTCTGGACAACTTGTTTCATCAGCAATAAATAAACAAAAAACCTCTTGCATGAACAAAAATTATTCTACATTTAGATTCAATTGGTCACATTAGTTGTATTACTAATACAACAACACATACTTTAAGGGATATTGTACATAAAAAAATGAAAATGTGTCTTGGGAATTTAATTTTAAACAAACGTGAATTATTTTAACACAGGACTAGGTTAAAAACTTGCTTGAGTTTGGGGTATGATCTAAGGTTGCACGTAACATGCACTTCTGTTTTAATTTCCAATGAATACTCTCAAAGCACAATTTTTTCATAGCAATTATCACAATTACCATTAAAATTTTATATAATTCATTAGGAATTAATTTGTTTAATGATAATCTGTGAGAACAGACTGTAAATATTCCATATGAATGAATGATTGCTGAATGAAAGCTAGTTCTTGTATATATCCAAGTTCTTCAAAAGAGAGAGAAGTTATCAGTACATGGAACTTAAATCATGAAGTCATTCAAATTTCTACAAATGAAGTTAAATTCAGTTTTGTTTTTTATTGCTCCATTCACAAAGTTGAAAGGTTTTGGTTTGTCTGATAATTGTTTATTGGTCAAAACTAAGGCATGACATGGTCCTCAGTTTTAACTATCAAATTATGTTTAATTATTTGTCTCCCCTCACCCCCAAAAAAGGTCTTTATTGTAACACATTATAAAGTACTTTTCTTACTTGCAAAACAAAGTATTTAATTCATAGAAATTATCATCAAAAAATTTAAAAAATAAAATAAATTATCAATTACAAAATCATGTCTTTATACAGTATTTGTTTTGCTCAATCAGTAATGACAGCATTTAGTCACTACCTTTTGCTATCAAATACTAAGCATTTCCATAAATGACTTTGAAGGTGCCACTTTTTTTGCAACTGGCAAATATAATTATTAATTTAAAAAGAAGGTTTATTTTACTTCTTTGAGTTTATATTTCAGATAAAAGGGGTTTGAAGGGATGTAATCCATAGAGCTATAAAAACATTTATTATTGGTAATAATTTTTTAAAAATACTTTTGGTCATAGATTTTTACTTTCTAGAATATTTTGGTAAAAATTCTTCAATAGTTTTTTTTTTGTTTTTTTTTTTACTGTAGAGGCAAAACAAATTTCAATATTTATATAATCATTATAAAAGATGGTATGTTCTTTGTTAACATTTTCTGGAATTTTTCAAGTTCTATACTGCATTTGATATTCAAGCTATAGAAATGCTAAACCACCTCTATTTTACTGTACTGACATTGAACAACAACAAAATAATAAAGGCTTTTGGATGAAAAAAGAGTTTTTGCTTTGTTTTCTTTTGTTTTGCTTTGTTTTTGGCTTGCATAACATTATCTCAGGCTGTAGCAAATTTTACCATTTTGTTTAATAATTACCTTTAAATTTATAATTTGTTTATGTTGCTGTGATCAATTGCCTACTAAAAATAATTGCAAGGAAAACTCGAAGGAAAACTCAAACCTCTTTTAACAATTAGAGCCTTGCAGTTACAAGAAATATGTTTTAAAATTAGAAGTATTTTAAAATTAAAAGTATATCAATAAAATATTTCAAGAATTAAATAGAGTACTTGAGAGAAAAAAATTCTGTAATAAAATTAGAATGGGAATATGAGCTCAAAAAAAAAAAAAGAACAATGTAAAATTGTTTATTGTTAAGAAAACAGCTCTTCAACATGAATTTTTAAAATGTGTAACAGTGGATGTCAAATGGCTATGGTATTTAGATTCTATTGGATACCTTTAAAAGAGGGATGTAATAGTTTTATTTAAGAATGATGATGTGGTATGCTAGAAATTGCAACTTTTGTAACTATTTAAACTGAATGTGACCAATTTCAGTTGTCAATTAAAAATATACAAGGAGATATTTCAATTTAATATATGTAAATATTCCCCATCTAGTAGGTGGAGCCACCTTCTCCCCCCACCATTGAGGGTGGGCTAGATTTAGTATTTGTTTCCAAGGAATAAAGTATGGATAGGGAAAAATAACTTTATAGCAGAGAAACCTGACAAACACTGTCTCAGCCAGGTGATGACAGCACCACCGGTGACGTCATATGGCTATCATGTACTCCCTAATATGACATGATGACAGGACAGCTTACCTCTGTGGTATTCTTTCCAAGCACCCATAACCCCAGCCTCATCATGAGCAAAACATGAGACATATCATAGTATTCTGCAGGATACCTAGCCAATATTCCTCAAGACTGTGAAGGTAATGGAACAAGGAAAGACTGAGAAACTGTCCAGACCAGAGACAGGAGGCATAGCAACTAAATACAATTTGGTGAACTGGATGGGATTCTGAAACATGAAGAGGACATTGACAGAAAAAAATATGTAAATTCCAAATAAATTCTGTAGTTTCATTTAAAAAACATGTCTAAGGGATCCAAAGGGATTAAAATTTTCCTTGAGGAGCACAAGGGTAAAAAGTTGGAAGATGATCAACCAGATGAAAAATATCACAGGTGTGCAAATAGACATGAGGGTTTTTTTTTAATATTGCAATGTGGCTTTTAATAGTTTGGATATAGCCTAAATGCCTACCAATATTATAATGGATCAATAAATGATGGAATAATTGGGTAAAGCGTACCATATATAAACTAAAAAAGAATGAACTAGAATTGCATCATGAATAGGAGTGAAACCTAAAAAAAAAGAAAAGCAATAAAGAAAGTTGTCAAATGGCAATGTGGTACCATTTATTTAAAGATTAAACATACCAAAAACAATTCCATGAATTTTTTGTGGAGACACATATGTAGGGAAAAAAAAAATCATGGGGAATGTTACACATCTACTTCAAGTTAGTCAATATTCTCAGGAGGGAGGGACAAGAATACAATTAGGAAGGAAGATACAGAGGTTCTGGTTTTATATAAAATATTTTATTTATTTGAAATGATTTTAAATATTTCACAATATTTAAAATCTCATAATTATATTATTCTTTATATTATTCTGAAGTACAGATATGCTGTCAATGTAGAAGTCTAATGGGAAGTGACTGATAGGAAGGGACGTGAAGCTCCCAGAAATAAAAGTGCAGGTGATGGGCTGAAATGACCACATCAGTTACCCGTTAGGCACCTGGCTAACGTTAGGCTGCATCTGAACTGGAAGAGTAGAAATTGTTTTTGGATGGTGGCAAAGGACGTAGTTAGAAAGGGTTTCTATCTAAGATCAACCGGAGTGCTAGGGATTCATGCATAAGCATATAAAGCCAAAATCTAGCTGTTAGAACTGGGCTCAAAGTCAGGATCAACAGAGCAACCAGCAGGAACTAAAATCAAGTTCTGTCAGGTTTAACCAAGGAGTTTTTTTTAACAGTATTTTCCAAAGCAGGTGCCGTTGCTAGTGGTTTAACACAAATTACCTAACCTTTCAGTGTCTCAGTTACTCCATCTATAAAATGGAGATAAAATAATAACTACTCCATAGACTGGTTATGAGTATTAAACAAATTTTTATTTGTAAGGTGCTTAGAACAATGCCTGGCACCTAGGAAGTGTGATGTAAATGTTTATCAAACAAAAATAACTAGTCTAATAGACTATTTGTCTGTTGTCAAGATGTCAAATAGAAGTACTTTCCTCTGGCAATGTTGATGCATTTCCACTTAAACAAATTAATTGTTTCATTTGGCAGGAGCAACATGGTCCTATGCCAAAGTATAAGTTGACCTACATGGCCTTTCCCCTAAAAAATCCAGAATGTGTCTAGTTTATGTGTGTTGACAAGCATCGAAATTGGAGCTCTCTTTCTTTCTTGAGCTTCATGGCACCAGTCATTGACCTACATGTTGTGGGTAAGACACAGCACTAAAGACTGTAAAAAGGAATGGTGAAAGTTTCAGACAGAGGCGAGAGTGAGTCATCTGCAATTTATCAAGAGATGAGTTCCCAGGTTCCACAAAAATGAAGCTATTGAATGATATAATCGAACAACTAAGTTTCAAAATATATATTTTTCAACACTGTACAGTTTGTAAAAACTTGAATTTTAAAAAATATTGTGATGCTATATTATATGTCTTACTTTGCTAGGATAGCTATGGATTAGGTGGACTAAAACAACAGAAATTTTTTGTCTCTCAGTTCTGGGGGCTGGAAGTGTGAATCGAGGTGTGGATAAGGCCATACTTCCTCTGAAGTCAGAAGGAAGACTCTATTCATGCCTCTCCCCTGACTTCCAGCAGTGGCTTGCTGGCAACTTATGATGTTCTTCACCTCGGTCGTCACATGGCATTCTCCTCTCTGTCTGTGTCCAAATATCCTCTACTTATTAGGACACCCATCATATTGAATTTAGGGCCATCCTACTCCAGTATGACTGCATTTTAACTCACCTAATTTCATCTTCAAATAGGGTCACATTTTGAACGTACTGGAGATTGACTTCAATATCTTTTTAGGGACACATTCAATGCATAAAAACATGCGGCCAAATACAAACACTATTTCCTTCTGAAATTTAGAATAGTACCTTTGCTAACATTATAGGCTAAAATTTCATTAGAATAATTCTTTCTCTTCCTCATGTCAAACAGAAGTCTATATTAGCTTAGAAATGCTATGGTTTATTAAGTGATACATTGTTCCATTATTGAAGATTTGTACCTACTTTCATATATTAAAATGCCTCCAGTCTTTAATGTACACAGTATGTCATTCAAAGAAATATGGGAAAATGTCTCCTGAGAAATTCTTAGAATATTTAGACAGTTTCAAATGCTATTGAATAATGGTAGAGGGCTTGAATTCACAAACTTCATCGAAGGAAACCTAGTGAACTAATGCATTATTTAGTTTACCTTATTGTTTTGTCTCTTTTTTTTACCACAATATCATGTGATGCATGCATCAGTTGTCAATTAGAACATTCATATCCAGTCCAAACCCATACCTGAGGGCACTGGGGAGTAGAAATACTGGTTTATGCCAAGTAGTACTAAGAAAGCCTATCTGGGAGGTGAATAAAATAGATACATTATGGGAGTTGCAGAAAACAGCTGTGTCTGAATTTTCACAGAATCACTTGCTTTGCTTGATATACTACAGAGTTATTTAATTTTAATCATTATAATAATAAAGTGCTGAGCAGTAAGTTAAATGATTGCTCCCATTTGGCTTTAGGACAGTGTGAGAGAAAGACAGTGACGCCTTCGATGCTAAGTCCTACTTTGATTATCTGCATGGTCAAATAGCAATTGTACTTATTCAGTGAGTTCCCCTATTGCTCATCACTTAATTGTCTCTAATCATTGAATTGATTAACAAGTGACTCATTGTCAAACCAATAATCACTTTAATCTGATTAATTTATTATTTCCAAAAAAAAGTGTCAAGAATTAAATGAAAACAACCTCACAACATACGGAGCACATGAAAATCTATACCTAGATACCCAGCTGCATGTTAAGTATCAGGTTGAGCCATATGAAATTGCCATTATGTAGGTCAAAAACAGTCAAGTACTGGCAACTTCAGTTGGTTCCATCAAATCTTTGATTTTAAACAGAAATCATCAGTTTGCCTTCCAAATATTTTAAAATATGTGGTTGTACACTTGAAAAGAGAAAGTTGAATTTTCATACATAAAATCAAATAATCGGTAAATAAATTAGGTTCACAATCTGATATGACTTTGCTAAAAGAAAGCCCATTACCCAAATGGAAGGGAAGTCATATGCTGCAACGAAAAGTAGATTGTACTCTCATTTTTATTGGAACTGTCCCATTCTTGACTAAAAGCTCTTGTCTAATACTTGATTCTACAAATTAAGAGGAAAACAAAACAAAAAGGATCTGAAAAAAGCATATGCAAAACAGGATTGATAAGGTGTTTTTTGTTATGGTAAAATCTATCTCTTGTTCCAGTAATGGAAGACTATTTTTATTGGAAAACTTACTCTGTGTATGTCAAGAGAATCTAACACTATACCCTGCTCCTCTGTTGCTGCAGGAATGTCATGTGACCTAGAAGCAATCAATTGATGTCCTCCAATCCCCTAACTAGTGGAACTGGATCAGAGGTGGACATGTTACAGACATTGGGTTAATTTGATATATTGACTCCTCTAAAAAGAGTGTCTCCTTTCTGCTGGGATAGTGTGCAGTAATGACTTCATTAGTCTGAAGCTTCCGGTAGTGAAATTTCTCATATGGAGACCCTTTCTCCCAAGGGTGAAGCCAACAAGGAAAAGATAGAGCTTAGAAAGAGATTGATGTGAGGATGAGGTGAGGTTGAAGTGGGTAAAAGACCACATTCCTTAGCAGTAAAGCCTCACACGTGAGGTATGGGATGGAAGGAGCATAAACATGAGGCTGTCTCAAGCATTAAGCATTGATCATTGGGGTGGGAAGGAAGGAAATAAAATTCTGAAATGGACCATGGACAATGATGCTGACAAAAAGGCTGGGTGGTGATCAAAGATGAAGTTGACCTACTTTATAATTTTTCTTAGGCCAGCCCTGTTTATGCAGCTAACAGGCATTTACCTAAAAAAATATTTATAATCTGAGTTGGTGTGACCGGCATATTCCACAAGGAAGTTAGAGAAGTAGAACAACCAGGAGTGTAGCTACCTGGAAAGGGCTAGTTATTCTTAACCAAAGGCTTTATCTTTGCTTTAGCTTCTAAGGTTTCTATGTCCTAGTGGCAAACCTATCCCTTCAGCATCTAGCTGAGTTACACTTCAAATGTGAAATGCTGTTACGGGTGAAATGATTGATTCAATGACTATGTTTAGTATTTGAGATGATGGGGGAAAAAAATAAACATTGGGAACTGTAAAAAAGTGGCAGGCAATAGCAAAGATGATAAAGATGAGCCTGCACAATGTGGAAAATACTGTTGATTTTGAAATAGTTTTCCAAAATTATCACTCAAAATAAGGCTAACATTTTTCAACATGGAGGTCAATGTTATATGAAAACATTAGCTTGATAGTAGTGACAGTGTATGCGTAGTGGTTTGACTTTGGGATCTGGCAGACCTGTGATCAAGTCTCAGCTGTGTCTCTTGAGATCCTGGGCAACATTTTCAACATTGTGCCTCTCTTTGTTTGAAAAGTAAGTCTAGTCATATCAACCTCCTAGGATTGTGGAAATAATTGAATAAGATAAGAAATATAAAGTGCTTGGTGAATGGTAAGGGCTCAAAGTATTGTGGCTATGTCTACCACTACAGAATTAGAGAAACTCAAAGAGAATTCACAGTGTGGTCCCTTACCTTCATACAATCTAATGCATACAATGTCTAATATAGGAAGTTGTTCCACATTTCTGGAGAACAAGAAACTATAACTAAGAATTAGAATTCAATTTCACTTGAAGTCAAGAAATTCTTTCATACATTAACTAACATTCTTGCTAAAATTTAAATATTCCTTAAAGTTTTAACTTTTCTGGAAATAAAAGAAACTGGTTGGCTTCAATCTGATATATTTAAAAATTATCACTTGTTCTCTCCAGGGTGAGCAACATTTATTTTTAAAAATTTCCTTTACAGCTGCCATTGTTTTTGTTTTGTTTTGTTTTGTCATTATTATTACAAAAACTGTGCTCATGAACCAAATTATTTTGATTGCCCTCTGTCCATCAAAGGCCTGGGCAGTTTGTCCACTTGAGTTCAGTAAAATCAAGGAAGTTTATTGCAGGGGCATCATAGTAGTTTCTTAATTTCAATTTAATAGAAGTAGTAAATGCGTACATTTACCCCATTTCTCTCTTCTGTTTAGAAGAAGCAGCCTTTCGCAAAACAACAGACTGACGCATCTATCAATATCCCACCAGTGATAAGATTTTGCATTGGAAGAAGAATATTTGGCATTAAAGGAAATAACTAAACAGAGAATTCATGACCAGAAAAAAATAGAAACTACAATTAGCAAAATAGGAAATTTTAAGTTTTATCCAATTGAACCTCAATGACATAATCCTCAATCAAAAATTGAGCTAAGTAAACCCTTCAGACAACCAGTTCCTGATTCAGCAACACTTAACATTTTATTGATGGCCGTTCTTGGCTTCGGTCCTTCCTTCCCCGCCACAACGATCCTATTAATGGAAATTGCACATACGTTTTCTTGACTTGGTTTCTACAGATTTATTCCTATGATGGTGGGTAAAAGTGACAACTGCTTTCGAAACAAAACCAGCATTAAGAAAAATATCATTCCCTATTCCATATATTCTACCAGGAACATTGTATTATTACTGTTTTGAAAATTAAATGCCTAAGAAGTGATGTCTAACTTCTCTCTAGAGTACTGACAAGAGTCATGACCTTGCCAGTGTACCTGCTGGTTTTGGGTAGTCTGTCTGAAGATGAAAGTTTCCTTGGGAATACGGGGTAACAGTATATGACACCTTTCCTCTCTGGCCTTCTGCTGATAGTAGCTAGTCAGCACATGGTGCTGAATGACAGAAGTTATAATTTCCAAAAAATTTTGGCAAAGCCTACCTCGAAATCTTCATTACTGCAGTTTCCCTTTGAGGACCCTGAAAGTATAGAGTAAATCTTTAACTTTTTTCATCCCTAGGATATCCTCCTTCTTCCAGGCTAGACTTAATCTTTTCAATTCGTATATTCTTGCTGAGCAAGATCTCATTAATTACAGTAAAATGAGACAGGCACAGAAGAGGAGGGACCTGGAACCTGACCTAAATACAGAAGTGTTGAGTGCTAGGAGGAAATACAACTTGGAAGAAAGAACATGGCATATAAAGGAAAATAGCAACAAAACAACAACTAATATAATGGAATACTCAAATACAGCTAAAATCTTAGATCCATTTAGAACATGGTTTCTAAAGGGAAATAAACTGCAACTGCAGTATATTAAAGCATGTTGAATAATGTATGTACTGTATTAACTAATTTAGTCACAACAGCTTTATCAGATGGGTACAATTATTACTCTTATTTTGTACATGAGGGCACTGAATCAAAGAGAGAAAATTAACTTACCCAAGTCACCTGGCTAGGAAATGAGAGTCTGACCCCGGAGTCTGTGCTATTAACCATAGACACCTACCCAGTAAGGCAGCAAATGTCAGGAGGTTGAGAGGGGTATCCAAAAGTGAATGGGTTTATAGCTCCAATCAGGCAGGTGGCAGATATTGATAAATGATTCAGTAGGCAGCAGGCCCACAGTACCTAACTCTAGTGTCAAAACATTTAAGGAAACACTCATCATACAGGTCTTAGGGGACTGGAAAGGTTATTAAATGTGAGATTCAAGTATGGAAAATACAGGGAGCTAGTCACCTGAATTGGTTGACAGGGCAGAGACTGGCCCTGAGAAATAAAGCAGAAGCTTCTGTCCCAAAGTCAAGGCTGAACTGGCAGCAAGAATGACTTGAGGCTAACTCTGACCAGTGAGATTGGCTTTTCTTAAATCCAACCACCTAGGGAGAAATTGGTTCTAGAGATGGGGAGTAGGTGGGTAGGAAGGTCGTTGTAAGCCTGCATTTAGTGGTGAAACAGCTCCATACCCAGGGTACGCTTGGCTGTGCTAGGCCATGCTGGCCTCATCGTTTCAGGATGGGCAAGTTATTACAGATGAAGCCAGAATCTAAGCCAAGGTTAGAGAAGAGCCAAAACTAGATCTCAGGGCTGCTTTGAGGTTCATTATCTCATTTTCCGCAACCAGCAATCAAAAGTTTGCCTGGGATGGTCCAAACCTGCTTGTGAATTACTGAGATAAAATGACTCAGGATATTCTATTTGACATTGGCGGCTGGTTCAAACATCACGCCCACGTGTAGAAGCTTGTGTTCTTTAGCCCTTCCATTTGATCAGGAGGCAGCTATCACATTAGATCCATGCTTGATTTCCCAGATTTTATTAGGCTTCCTAAGTGAGTCTTTCTATCTCCATCTCTACCATTTAATCCCTTTTCTTTTTAGAACTTAGGCCATCATAGTCATTGATAGTATTTAGCTCTTGGTCAATGATAAACATCATTGGCAGCTTTGAGGGATCCCATTACTGTAAATCGGAATATGGCTTCCCTTGTCCCCCAGCTACACAGAGTTGGAAAAGTAGTCCGTGACTGTTTATATTTCTTCTTGCATTTGTGTTTGGGGAGCAGAGCCATCAGTAATAGCATATCAGAATGAGAGTCTAAAAAACATTTGATGCCATAAAAAAGGTTTTTATTTATCTGGACATTGCAGAATCAGTGGTGAAGAAAATCAAATTATCTTATCCTTAACCATTGCCATAGTTTAAGATGATAAAAGCTGCTTGTGCTAAAACTGGTTCAGTACCAAGCATATTACTGAAGCAGAAGAGATAATGCCACCTTTCAGCAGTGCTGTGAGAAATGGTATTTTGAACAGTAAAAGCATATTAAGAATGCATTATTATTACAACCATTACTAACTGTTGGGGGAAAGTTGCTCTGGTTATAAGAGATCTAAAGAGAGAGATATATACTATTTACATTAAAGTTGCAGCATGACCTTTCTGATGGTGAAAGTTGGAGTGTGAAATACTTCCATGGTTTATCAAAGAGGCTGTGAAAACTTTTTTTTTTTTCTGGATAGTATTATGGTCAGATCAGTTGCTCATTGGTGTGGTGTGGGTTTGCAGAGGTCCCACTTAGCCTTTTAGTGTTGTGTGAAGGAAAAAGAAACACTGGGCACTGGTCAGGTCTGCATTTAAGTCCCTGTCACTTACTTGTATGGCCTTGTGAACGGGTCTCTTATCTTTTCCAAACCTCATGTGAAAAAAAATAGAGGGTGAGTGAGGAAAATCCCTTCATAGGAAAAATGGATACAATGAAAACTGACTAAAGGGATATGTAAGGTTATGAAATAATGAATGAAAACATCCTAGTAGAATATCTGACCCATAATGTATGCTTAATAAATGAATCTGTCTATGTTTTTGTCTTTGTTTTTGTGGAGGCAATTTAGTGCTATCTTCAAGTGCATGAAATTAGGAATCAAAGAATCAAGCTTCATTCTACATGTTGCTCCACCATTTACTATGTGCTTATGAGCAAACTACACGATTTCTTTAAGCTCTGATCACCACATATTCAAAATGGGAATAATAATTCCCAACTGAGAGAGTTACAAGAATATTAAAGTGAGAGAATTTCTGAAAAGCATGAACAAAGTATCCTGTTTATCAAAAACATTCATTAAATGGTGCCTACTCTATTGTTATCCTCTATTTAAGAAATATTCTTTTTCTGTAGGATTGTAACTCAGTTCAGCTAATATGTCACTGTGGGGATATTTTTAGGTTGGACACCACTAAGGATTAATAGAGGTGGATTCAGGTATTTGTGTTCTGTACTTTTAAAAGCCACTTAGAAGAGTGTTCCCAAATAAGAAACACCCATGAGAGCACAGCATAAATTTTACAGGTGCAAGTTATGAAGTCATAAGGTCTGATTTCAAAACTTAGTTTCGTAAGTTTCCAGCTGTGTGATTTGGGGCAAGTTTCTTAATCTTTATGTACCTCAGTTTCCTCATCTGTGAAATGGGATAATACAAATAACCCCATCAGTTCATTGAAAGAATTATATGGGATTATCTTTGAAGTTGCTTAGCACAGTGCCTGGCACAAGGTTGGCACCTGGAGATGTAAGCTGTTATAATTATTGATAATTATTGACTGACATGACTTCAGTCTTGAAGAACTGCTATCCTGGAGAAAACTTCCAAATTGCCATTGTTAGAGTTTTCTTAAAAGATGGTTAAAAGTAGAACATATTCTTCTCTCGAACTGCTCCTCTCACACAGCATGTTACACGTTTTTTTTAGATCATCACCATTAAAAACTTATATTCTGGTATTCTTTTTTTTCTTTAGCGCGTCACTTTCCTTTCGACTGTCAACAACTTCAAACTGAAACTCAGTCTCAATGTGACGTTTACCCTCTAATCAACGTGCCAGCTTTCTTCAAAAAGCCATTGTGTGTGAGGGTTAGAATCACAAAAGACTGGAACCCTTTCTGCTTCTAAAGATAGTAACAGGGCATGCAGCAAAGAATATGTTTAAAGAGATAATATGGAGATTTGCTTTATCAAAACTTCAAAGATGCTCTTTTCAGCAGCGGAAAACACCAAAGCCCCAGGCCAGTCTACGCATAGTAAGACACAGCCAGCCAAGCTCACCAGTGGTATGACTGCGGATGAGTTAAAGAAGGGATCGCCCCCAAGCAATGCTATCTCTCAGAAGAGGGCCTGCCCTTCACAATTTAAGCTCTTTGAAGCTGCATTTCCTTCAAGCAATGAGAAGTCTTTGTGGTGATGGGAAACATACATTTATAATTATAGAAGAACACAGTGTACACTAGGCATGGTAGAAAAGAATGCAAGAGTTTGAAGAGAAGCTCTGATATATACCCAGCCTCATTCACGCTATGTCTCCTGAAATGTTGGGCATTTCAGCTTGTACCTAATTGAAACGGCAAGGAGGCTGCATTGCTGCATGGCTTCTTCTCTTCTCAGCACCCGATTTGGCCCTGACCCAGCCAAGCCAGAATAGTACCATAGTGTGCTCTTTGTAAATCCAACTGTTGAAATAAGATGTACTGAAGTTCTTGAAATGACTTCAAAATGACATTAATATATTCACTTATATGGTGTCTGAAGACATAAGCAACATAGAATTGAATGGTGTTTGTAATATTTTTAACTCCTTTGGAGCAAAGCTTGAACGCATTAGCCCTCCCTACCTGACTCATAACTTTTTTCTGTACATTTAGAAGTTAACCTTAATATCCCTAAGTCATACATTCAAACATCCTAAGGTACGGAGTAAGAGATATTCATATTTGATTGATGGGCTATGGAAAAAAAAATTAATAAATCGTAAGAATGACACTAGTGAACTTATTCAAACTGTAGATTCATTCTCTATTTCTGTATTCACTTAATAATAATTACAAATATTTCTGTTTTATTTTGAAATCTCAATGGAGACTATAAGAAAATATAAAAATAAATAATAAAAATTGTAAATAAAGTTTCCAAATGGTCTGTAAGCATAAAGTAGACAGGGACAAAAAACCAACAACTTCTCATCCTAATGTGGGATGGCTAAAGGCAAAACAAACAAACAAACAGAAAAAAAACCTGAGAAAATTCTCAAAGAATTTTCTATTGAATACCGTATTGCAGAGAAGCTATTAGAGATACAAAGTAATGTATTTGTAAATCCTTAGTTTCTGAGCTGATAGTCACCCTCACCTATTGAGCAACAAGAAGTTCACAATTTTATCCTGTAATAGTTGACCTTCATTATACAATGTGGCACAAAGGGAAAGCATGAGCTTCAGAGTCAGTTAGATCTGAGGTTTGCATTCTGGATTGTAACTCACCAGCTGCATAAATTTTGGCAATTGTTTAATGTTTCTGAACCATATAAGCATTTACATATCATGAATGTAAGAGCCGCCGCAAAGTGTATATGAGAATGAAATGTGATGAACCACTTAACAAGCCTAGCTCATGTACTGGAAAATAGTTGTCAATAAGTGTTCTTCCTTTCTTTCTCCCACTCGAGGTAGTAGTCTTCTTCTGATATTGGAGTCTACAATGAAGAGGAAGGAGATTCCTCTCACCATGAGAGCCAGTGCAGATCCTTCAACAGATCATTTTTTGAGCCATCTGCTTCATTACTTTATCCCTTCTTTCATGTGTGTCTGTACATTTGTGCAATTGAGTACATGTGTGCATGTGTGTGTGTGCATGTGTACAGCTACCTGTTACTGTATTTGTTATTGCTGACCATGGGTAAGGTGAGTTTGGGGCAGAGCAGAGTCTATTTTATGTATAAGTTGTTCTAAAGTTCAGAAGGTGACTCATTTAGTCATGGTTTAATAGCCTAGGTAAGTCACAGGAGGTAGAACTCAAAGATACCCAAGCAAGTGATGCATTGAATTGACATTATTATATTCAGATATTTCAGATTCATTATGATGGAGTAGATGACACATTTGCCTAGAAATCATGGCTAGATTCTCTCCTTGACACCAATGATTATTATATGACTATAACTGGAGTGTGTCGATATCATATCTTCGAAATAGAAATCACAAAAGAGTTGCCCTCTTTCTCAAAACATTTTTTCGTGTACAAATTCTAATTATATTGTAAATAATTTGGAGACCCTAATATTAATTCAAGAAAATATTTTGAGCATTTCAAATGACATGTGCAAAACCACCAGTCTTTCTCTTTGTACTGCCTCTTTCTAAGATTTTATTCTAGAAATTTGTTGAACATGTCTCCTTTTGAAAAAAAAAAAAAGAATAAGAAAAACTAGTGCTGACATATAGCTAGAAGCTTAGGGAGGAAAGAGGATAAAAACAACTTTTTTCTTTTCTTTTCTTTTCTTTTTTCTTTTTTCTTTTTTGTATGCTTCGATTTCATCACTGCCGGATTTGGTGCAAGAAACCACTGCAAATACATGGCAGTGAAACATGGTTTTTGGAAGACTTGATCATGAGAGTTGACATCAAAATCAGCATTACAAAGAGGCCAGGCAATTTTCCAGATTATCCTGAAGGCTGCTGAGGAATAACACAAGGCAGAAATGGCTCACATTGGAAATGGTGATTGTTTACTTGTATGTATAGTGTCACCATGAATGTAAGGAGTGCCCAATTACCTATATATGACATAACTCAGAGTAGTCTTCAGAAAAGAGTTAGTCCCAAAATTATTATATAGATCATGGACGGGAATTCCCTGAAGATGAGTACAGGTCATAATTAAGGTCCAAGGAAATAGACTTGATTGGAAGCTCTAGGAGGGCCGGGGATCATAACTCTTCTTTTCACTATGGTGTGGGATGCAATGCCTGACTTATAATAGGGGATCAGTAAATACTTGTTGAGTGAATAAGCAACAGAAAACAGCAGGTAAGTCTCAAACTTTCAGTGTGAAGAAGCTAGCACTTCCCCACGTAAATGGCAATACACATAAATCCAAGGACATTAACTTCTAAGGCTTTGCTCTAATGTAGTTACCCCAGTTCCTATAACTAGAGGAGATGACACATTCCATCTGGTTAATCCATTTCAAACACCTCCCTTCCTCCCTGGTCTGTCATCTCCCCAACTCCACCCCATTGCAGCCTCCCATTTGTTGACTTCAGCTGTGGCCCTCTTGCTGAAGGACTCACTTCAACTGGCGGCTACTCCCTCCTGCTCGAGAGAGAAGAACATACGTCTTAAACACTGTCTGTGGGCGGCTGCGCTCGGGAGAGTAGAACTGGCTAGGGGAAGCTTGCCCTTGTAATCTCTTGCAGAGAGGTTAATCAATAAAACAGCTATTACTTATTGATACTTACTATATGCTATATGCTCTCCTAAGAGCTAGGGTCATTTTTTAAAAAATGCCATGTGAAGTCCTCAAAATAATTGTATGCTTTGGTAGTATTTTTGCCTCGTTTGGAAAATGAGAGAGTGGAAATGCAGACGGAGGTCAAGTAACTTTCACAACATCAGTCAATGGGTAAAAGCCAGGACCCGGACTTACACCAAAATCTGTCTGACACTGACCACTGTTAGGCAAACACTGTTGCCAGAATTTTGCATCACGCATCTTCCTTCCTTCCTTCCTTCCTTCCTTCCTTTTTCTTTCTTTCTTTCTCTCCTTCTCTCTCTCTCTCTCTCTCTCTCTCTCTCTCTCTCTCTCTCTCTCTGTCTCTGTCTCTCTCTCTCTCCCTCTTTTCTTTCTCAGGAATCTAGGCCCAGGAGATTTCAGGAACAATTAAAATCCTCTTCATCTGAACAAAAATCACAGCTTTTCTCTTATGCCTAGCACCCTCTTAACTATCTTTTTCCAAATTTCTATTTCAATCAGGACTCTTTGATTACAATGAGAGCAACCAACTGAAATAAACAAACTGAAAAAAATAATTAATTGTAAGGTTCCCCAAATCTTCGCTCGTTCACAACTTGCATTATTGCCGGCTCCCTCCATGCAATAGTCAAGTGTGCTGTGGGTAGGACTTCCACTCTGCCTCAGGCACAATTAGAAGCAGGGCCATAAATAACACCAGGATGCTCTCTTCCAATCTCATCTCCCCTTTTCTGTGCAGAGACTACTTCATCCTCAGACTGACTCCTTCCACATTGTAAGAAAATGGTCCCTAGAAGAAGGTTGCCTTTTTCTTTTTAGATTTATTTGAAAAACATGGCAGTAACCCTGACCATCTCCACTTGGGCCTATACCTGTTCTAGGCAATTGTGGCCAAGGTGACAGCTATCACCAGAACCACTTGGCCCGTGGGGAGCAGATTCTCCAGAGAAACAATAGATCTTCATCATAGTCTCGGCAGGATATGCTTAGGTGATAACAATTTGTGGGTACTTCTAATGAAAGGAAAAGGAAAAGAAAAATAAGTACTCCATTCTAAAGTAACATTTAAAAGATTTAGGACGTCTCCGTTATTGTCATGTGCAATCCCCTCTCTTCAGGGAAACAGTAGCTAGCTGGTGATATATTTCCCTGGTTTTAAGGAAGGGGTCTTCTTACACTCCCTTAACTTGCCAAAAGAGTGCTGTGTATCCAGACCCTAAGGAAGAAAAGAAAAACGAGGAAAGGGAAGGAAAGGAAAAGAACAAAGAGAAAATAGGAGAGAGGGGTAGAGGAAGAAAATAGAAAAATATGACGGAGGAGGGTTGGAGAGAAAACTCCATTGTCTGAATAAATAAATGTACTGAAATTTGGCAGAAAGTAAAATAACAAGAAAGATAAAGATATATACAAATGGGGAATTTTAATCTATACCCGCCCGTGTTGGTTAGATATTACGTAATCAGAGTTTTTATTTTTTTAAGATTAAGTCCCATGTCATTTGATAGCCTTTTAGGCTCTTCCAAGGGAGTCAGCAGTGAGTGTTAAATTGGATTACCCAGGTACATCCCTTGCATTCTTTGTTCTAGCTCATCAAATGGCAGGCTATTGTGAAAACCCAGCCAGAAACTCAGGCTCTGAATAGGAGTTGTCCTTATGCTCTATATTTACCCAGTTTATTCTTGAGGGTACAAAGTAAGAAGTGTCACTCTGTGAAAATAATGTTTTCCAAAAGCCCAAAGTTATATGAACCTATATGAACCTAAAAAAAGTCTTGGGTTTGGCTTATGGTTTGAGGTTTGAATTAAAGCCTAGGTTATTCTTATTTTATCTGCACCAGTTTTCCATCAGTAATTACACTGTTTCTATATCTCTGTGTTTCAAAGGAAGACATCATCATGGGTTTGGAGACAGTAAGAATAAACTAAGCAAGTTTTCTGCCCATATGTCAAAATGAACCTGGGCTAAACATGTCAGCAGGTTCAAAACCCTTCAACTATGTGTATATTTGGTTCATTTTGGTTGGTCTCCATTTCTTTGCTTTAGCAGGCCATATTTACATACCAGAAAATGACCAGTAAAGATGCCAATATCCTTCAAACTCCAATATTAAATGAATAGCTAATTATAGTAAAGCCATCAATGCACTTACTTCAAGAAATAACTTCTGGATTCTTCCTCAGTGAATGAACTCAATACATCACTCATGAAATCTGTTACTCCCCCAGCTCCTTTTATGTGAGACAGCCCTGCATATAGTTTCCACTAAAAGGGCAAATTTATGAGACCACATATTACATTAATTATTGCCTCCTCCCCTCTAGCTCTCTCCCAGACAGCCGATCCACAGGCTAGCCGCATATGTATGAAGTGTCCTGGTATGGGAGATGATATGGCCAATAGATTCACTTTCTTGGGAAATTGAATCAGGTGATACAGAAAGAATAAAGCAGTTAGCATAGAAGCCAAGGCTTTGAGAAAATGCCGTGAGTCAGGGCAGGGCCTTGATGGTCCTTAGAATAATGAAATAATAGTTAACCCTAGTGACCACTTTCTACATAACAGCTACTCACATGATTTCATTTTATTAAAAAATTAAATTAGTTACTATCATTTTATCCTGCAGATCATTATACTGAAGACTTAAAGAGATGAAGATTATTACCTATGTCTGACCATTAACCATTTGCAGAGCTTGGTTTCAAATCCACATTGATACCCACTTCGTAACTCATCACATCCTTATCTCTATCCTATATTATAAGTGGGAATTATAAGGAAACAGAAACAATGAGGAAGCCAAAGAGTTGTAAAGAATACACCAGTTAGTACTGAGAGGAAAATGAAGCTACAGCTTAGAAAATCATTACATTACTTTAATGGTGGGCCAACAGCTTAAATGTCCAGAAATTACTGCTCCTATGGTTTCTGAAACTAACACCTGTATCCTTTACTCCAAGGATGGGTTCTTCTATAGCATCTATTTGGCATGATGATGATTCTGCCCCCCAACTGTCTCTGTATTCTTTAACAAAACAAAATGAAAAACTCCCTCCATCTCAAACTGCCTTTAGTGAGAGTGCCCAGTCCTCCTAACCCAGAGTTGGTAATTCAGAGAATTGCAACCCTAACAAGTTCTACATATCCAAAACTATCCCTGAGCAAATCAATAACTACTTATTAGCAAGATTGTCATAATAGTTTCTGTCTTGAAAAAGTAGAGGAGAGATATTCTACTTCTTTTATAAACAGAGAATTTTATAAACAGAGGATACTCCATTCCATTCATATAACTTATTAATTCAGTTGGAATTGCTTCTCTTCTTAGACATACATTAGAGCATAAGAACTGACATTCCTGAAAGGATGTCCCTAAGCACATAGAGACATTCTAAATGCATTCCAAAGTATGTTAAACAGGAAACTTGATATGAAATTGACAAAGTAACTGAAAAATGATATTTTGTGATCATATAGTAGAGGAAAGAGATTCTTATCATTTAGCACATGGATTGGTACTGATCTATAATAAAACATGAAAAGTTAGGATAACGTAATAAGCTTTTCATAAGAAGTATATTGGTTTATTTGGGGCATAAAGATGTCTTTTGTTTTATGAAAAAAGTAGTGACAATAATTGTATCTATTTTCATAATGTCCTAATTTGGCAAAATAGATTGCTTACTCTATTTCGTTCTCCAATTTTTATTTATTTGTTTATTGAAGTGTTTTCTTTTAGGTAAAATTCCAAAGTCTAGACAATCACTGGTATAAATTATGATCATTTTAACAAAGGTGATGGAAATTTTTGTAGATTTGAAAGAGAATATGTGGATGAAGAGGGGAAACTAGTTTCTAATGGATTCACTCTCTGGGAAGAGGAAAAAATTGCTAACAAAGGGGAAGGAGAGCTTTGAATATGTGAAGTAAAGTAAAATGTCCATCTGCATTAGACACTGCCAGGAGGGACCCCTTTGCAAGAAAGAATTTTCCAGAAGACAAAAACCTTTGATCTGTAGGGTCTTTCTTTAAAAGTGGGACAGAATTGCAGATTAGCAACACTTGGTGATAAACCATTTTGGTTCTAGGAGAGATAGCATATCAGAATGGACTTACCATCCTAATCAACCTATATCTGCTCCCCTCTTTGTAGTACCCCACCCCATGCAAAACGGAAACTTAACATCAGCCAATCAGAGTATTTCCTCACTTGCTTCCAATTTTGACCTATAAAAGTTCCCCCTTTCCATGTGCAGTCTGGATGCTGCCTGATTCATGAATCATAAACTGTTCAAATAAACTCCCAGAAATAAATAGTATCTTGACCAACAATTTATTTTAACAAAAAGAACTTTTAAATTCAAAAGTTATGTCTATATCTCCAAACCTTAGGCTATACATCTTTAATGAACTATGAGATTTTTTGAGTTTTTCTTTTCATTGATTGTATTTATATACAATTTTCCTATTTTCCTTGTGAATGATAAGGCAGCACTCAAAAAGTAAACTTCTTGTCATTTTCATTAAAAGCACAGAGTTAATCTTACTACAGAATCTCATTTGCAGAATAGGGAAATATTGCAACTCACCGCAATAAAGTAAATATCTCAACAAGATAAATATCCATTTAAAAATGAAAACTGCTGAACCGTGGCAAGTAGAAGCCACTAAACATTTTGATACATATTTAAGCCAGTTCTAGCATTCTCGCCAAACCACTGTATTGTCCCGTCAAGTTACCAAGTTACAAGCATCACAGAAACTCTGAGAGGAAGAGGGACTGATCCTAGAATGGGGGAGAAAACAGGAACAGGTTTAGATTTCAAAATAGCCCTGTCGGCTTTGTGGTTCTTTCCCCAGGAAAAGGCAATGGGACTTGTTCCTGTTGTTTTAAGAGCTGTTGGGTTTAAATTATTCTCAGGTAATTTACTTTTGTTTTGCTAATTGCCCAATCTTGTTTTCTTATCAGCTTTGCATAGCAGCTTTTGCCATGCCTACTTTTCCTTTCCTTTCCTTAGTCATCTTTTCGCTGAAGTTTCAGCTTGTACTTCTTATGACAGAGAGATTGAAGGAAATATCTACTCTTGTATAATGATTCTCACGACATAATCATTGAACTACAAGGAATCTCACATGAGGAAATGACTCACAGTTGCATTGGAAAAGCGACCATGTACAGTTTTGGAAATGGTCTTAAATAAAATTCAAATCGGAAGTTTATTCCCAATACAATATAACTTAACAAATCAGTCAGGACTAAATTTGAAATTGAGATAATTCATTCAAAATTCATCTCCTACTATATGTAGCACTGGAGAATGTATTCAAATAACAGTAAATCCCATTGGATAAGAAGAAACGAATCAGAGGATTAGTGTTTAACCTTCGTAGAGAACAAGTGTAAAGGTCTAAGATTGCTTGCATATATGTAAAGGCCAGAGCATGTTACTTCCTCTTTCAAACAGATGGGAATGACATCTTGTGTATTCTTTATTTATAATGACTTGGCCTTAATAAAAACAGCAGATTTCATTTAAATATTCTCTAATTTGTTTGTTACTGAATCAGGTAAGCATTTAACTTCATTAGTTCAAAATAATGAGGTTTTACTACATAAAATCATTTAATCATGAAAAGAAATAATAGTGTTACTTTAGCTCACAAAATATACTGTACCTATGTAACACTATGTACTCAAAGTTTTAAATAGATTTTTAGAAACATCCATCATGTCTCAAAAAAAAACCCACTTTGAATAATTTTGCAGTATACTTGATCTTAGAAAGGTAGGAAGATTAAATATAGGTGAAGTAGTATTTTCTCTTTCCATAGGGTTAAGTATGACAACTCATGTCATCCTCTGTCCTGATTATCTTTCCATTTCAAAATTTTGAAGCCAAGTCTGCTTGATCAGTCTATTAAAAAAAAAAAAAAAAAAAGAGAAAAGTTGAAGTCAACTCATGTCCCATAGGAACATGATCCAATCAAATTGGGGAAACCACTTGACTTCCCCGTGTGTGTGTGTGTGTGTGTGTGTGTGTGTGTGTGTGTGTGTGTGTGTCTCAAAGGAAAAGAAGAGCATTTATTAAGTCTTTCAAAAGTTTATGTGAAATAACTTCTAGCAGAGACCTGTTAAGGTAAAAAGAACATTGTATAAAACTTGAAATGTTTAGCTTTGGGGAAGATACTGGAAATCATTTTTCTTTTTTTTCAGGTAACTGTGTTCCTATAACTCGGTAGCAGTTGGCTGGTTTACTAGGGAAGGCATGTGTGAAACTGGATGCTTTCATTTTAGTTATAGGGTCTGTATACACCTGTTCATACTGCATGGGCAATGAGGGTCACAGAAGAGGGGGTTTCATATTGGTCACTGAGTCAGCATTTGAGCCCTGTGAATTGCCTTCTGTCACATCTCAAAGGAAAGTCAAGTCTTAACTCTGGTCTGCCTTCTGATGGGGTGTAAGCAGCATCGGAACAGGAACCAGATGGGCAATATAAGCCTGTATAGCATTTGACCTTGCACTCTAGTTTCCTTTAGGAAATGATTTCTCTAGACAGTTTAACACTACAGGCAACTGATAAAGGGACAAGCTGGTGGAGAGTTAATAAGTTTTATAGAGAGGCATGCCCCTATAATTCAAAAATAAGAGCTAGAATAGTGAAAACTGAAGAGAATGTTTTTTTTTCAGGTGTCTTGGATAGGTAAAATTGTTACTGGAAATATTTAAAGGTTAAGTTTATCTTTCTATCAAATTGAAAAAGGAGAAAGAAGGTAATATCAATGAGCTGAAAAATCTCATGTATTTGCATTATTTAGGTGGTTTATATGAAATAAACCCTTGGAATGTCTATACATCAATCAGTCTATCTCTGTATATATATATCTATTTCTATCTATCCATCCATCCACCCATCCATCCATCTATCTAGCCATCTCATAAATCTAATATGAATTTCAGCACTTTAAATCTGTTCTAAGTTGGGAGAATTAATAGGGATTTTAATTGTTGTTATGTTGTTAAGTGTATGAGATGATTGGAGACGACCAGAAGTGAATACCAGGAAGTCACTTCTCAGTTGCTTCCTGTGCCATCTCCCACGTCATGTCGAGTTTTTCTGGGAAACAGCTGTCTAGCAGGGGCTACAATTCCAAGTCTCTTCAGCAGAGCCATGTGAATATGAGTAAAGAGATGTATCGCTTCACCACAAATGGGTGAGCCTTCTCCATCCTCTCTCCTCTTCTCTGGCCTAATGTTGATGTATATGACAAACTTGGAAGCCTCCTGTGGAGGATGGAGGATTCACAAGTGGAAAAGGGTTTGGAGGAGAGCCAACTATTGATGAGAAACAGGCATCATGGGCTTATAAACATAAATTAACTTCAAAAATACTGTTTGCTATGGTAGCTAGCTCTACCCTAATCAATATCTGAAACATTTTTTGCTTGAAATTGAAGTTGGTTTGATTTTGGATTGAAAGTGAACATTCAAAATCAATTACCCCTAAAATCAGAGATATCCTGCAACCAGAATCCATGCAGCAGTGACATATCTTACCATCTGTGGTCCCCATTTCTATTTTTCTGAAGTTACCATCACTCAACACTACACTCCATGTTCCATACAACAAAGCAGATAGGAGATTTGTGCTATTAAAATGTCAGAAAATTCTTTCATATTTTGTATTTTTACTAATATCGATGTGTAATTTTCTTCTTTATGTTTGGTCCTTTAACTTTCATGTTTACTATAACTTTACTATTTCATTTGATTCTCTTGCTCTGATAAACCTATAACAGCACGTAGCATCAGCTATGTAGACCTCTACTAAGTTGGGAGAATTAATAGGGATTTTAATTTTTGTTGTTATGTTGTTAAGAGTCTGAGATGATTGGAAAAGATCAGGAGCAGATACCAGGAAGTATCCACTTTTATGTCAAAGTATCAGACCATTAATGATATAAAATTCTATAGTTAGAAACTTATCTTAATTGTACTTTCTGTCAACACGTTGTTTTATGTCAACAAAGACTAAAATAAAAATAATCTGATTCTTGACTAGAAAAGCACCATAGATCCTGCAAAATGACTCTACTCTAATATCCTACTGTGGGAATAGAAACTCCTGGATTAGATGATGAATATTGGAAAATCATGCATTTGTAATTTAAACCAGTAGATCTTACTCTTGAACACAATGTCAAAGGAGATGAAATCAATTCAATTTGACAATAGCTCATTCCCTGATTGTGCCAGTTTGAATGTATTGTGTCCCCCAAATGCCATTATCTTTGTGGTCTTGTGGGACAGACATTTTGGTGCTGGTTAGATTTGCTTGGAATGTGCCCCACCCAGCTGTGGGTGGTGACTTTGGTGGGATACTCCCATGGAGGTGTGACCCCACCCATTCAGGGTGGGCCTTGATCAGTGGAGCCATATAAAACATGCTGACTCAAAGAGACTGGGCGGAGTGCAGCTGTGAGTGACGTTTTGAAGAAGAGCAAGCTTGCTAGAGAGGAATGTCCTGGGAGAAAGCCATTTTGAAACCAGAACTTTGGAGCAGATGCCAGCCACGTGCCTTCCCAGCTAACAGAGGTTTTCCGGACGCCATTTGCCATCCTCCAGTGAAGGTACCCGATTACTGATGTGTTACCTTGGACACTTTATGGCCTTAAGACTGTAACTGTATAGCCAAATAAACCCCCTTTTTATAAAAGCCAATCCATCTCTGGTGTTTTGCATTCCACAGCATTAGCAAACTAAAACACTGATCTTCTTTCCTTCCTGCCTGGCAACATGTCTTCTTTACTCTCAGAGCAATCACTTCCCTTACTGCTCACCTCCAGTGAACCAAAGCCCTAGCACAGTGGCCCAAGGCTGCTGCCCCTGGCTCATGCTTTAAAATCACTTCACTTTCCATCTCTCTCTTTCCAAATGGTCCTCCCCACAAGACTTGTATTATCTCAGAGCCAAGTGTTAGCAGAGGGAAGGATTTGATATGGGAGATAGTTGGAACTGTGCAGTGGTTCAGAACACAGGCTTTTGAACCTCATCTGGGATCAGATCCCAAATTCTCCTCTTTAGAGATGGATGATATGTGGGTCAGTCCCTGGTCTCAATTTTTTCACCCACAAATTGGGGATAATAATGCCTAAATCACAGGGAAAGCCCTGATCACAGTTATTAAAAGATAATAACTCTCAATAAATGATAGCTAATTTTGTTATCACTTTCTGGAAGCTTTGAGATGTTTAAGAAGACCCTTTCAAAGTCCAAGTGAAACCCTCCTTGGGTAATTTTGTGGGGGAGGGAGTATGATAAGATGAACTAAATAATTTTAATCATAACTGGAGACATTTTACTAGGAAAGAGGATAAGAATAAGGGGACTGTTAAAAAGTGAAAACTTAAATCAAATGTTTAACAACTGCTCTTCTGTTGCTGGAAGAGAAACTTCATGGTAATTAGGTGTCTCATACTATGGCATCTCAATTGTCACTGCTATGTATACTAGGGTTCTCTAGGGAAACAGAATCAACAGGAAATATCTGTAAATATTATGAGATTTGTTTAATATTGTCTTGTGATTGTGGGAATGAGCAAGTCCAAATTCCATAGGGCAGGCAACAAGCTGGGAACTCCAATGAAGGTTTTTGATGAATTCCCCAGGAGAAGCTGGCTGGCTGAAGTAGAGATGGAAATTCTCCCTTCTGACTGCCAAAATCATCACTTCTCTTTTTAAAACCTTCAACTGATTGGATGAGACCTCTCTCATTGTTGAAGGCAATCTCCTCAGTTGATGGTAGATGTAATCAGCAAGAGATGCTTTCAGTTTAGGGACGATTAAGGCCATGAAATATCTTCCCAGCAACAATCAGATCAGTGCTTACTTGACTGAATGACTGGACACCATCACCTGGTCAAGTTGATGTGTGAACGTAACCATTATACTATGTAACTGAGAAAACTGGTCAATCTGCTGGGACACTCCCTTGTTCTCCCTTGAGCAGGCTTATGTCTATTCACACCTCAGCATTAACCTTTAAGTCGTTTCCTTCTGCAGGCATCCAGTGACCTCTCAAAACCAGGATAGGTGATTCTCCTATGTCCTGCCATGGTATCCTCTCCTTTATGTAGTTGTAGCACAAATCACACTCAATCGTAACTGTTCTTCATTAGTCTCACATGCCAGACTATAAAGTCTTTGAGAACAGGGGACTCATTTAGTTCACCATTGTGTTCTTCATGTCTAATTCAGTTCTTAGGTCATAGGAGACACTTTACATGTTGTTGAATGAATGAATAAATTAATTAAAATTGCCTAAGTGGGAAATCAATAGAGATGGGCCACTAGGGGTGGGGGAGGTGGATATAAAGAAGAATAGGTTAAAATAAAAAATAAAAGTAAATTTAAAATATATTGGCCCAGAGACATGAAGACTAAGGATTGTCTTTCCTGTCTTCAAAATTTTGAAAAGGCTGCAAATTCATTGCCTTATATTTAGTCAATCATCAAACATTAGCCAATAGCCTCTGATAGGTTCTGAGAATACAGGAGCAGAAAAACAAGTTTCGTGACCTCACAGAGTACAAAACACAGTGGAGGAAATACAGATGTTAACAAATAATAACAATATAATGTGATTAGTGCTATGACAGCACAGAGGATGTTCACTAAACTCAAGCTAAACAGAGCCTGGAAAAGTTTCCCAGAGTTCAATCTGAAAGGCATATATGAAGGGAATTAAAGAGGGGACAGATATGACATCTGGTAAACTTGGTCCATTTTTATCATGAGTCTCTGAGTCCTTCATAAACTGGCTGTATAAAGGAGGGGGAATGCATTGGCTCACAGAACTGAGGAGTCTGACGGAGACTTCAGGAACGGTTAAGACAGAGGGTTCAAACACTATCTTCAGACGTCTGTGTCTCTTTCAATCTCTGGGCTCTGCTTTTCCCTTTGTTGGCCTCTTCTGTTTAAAGTTTTACTCATAGAGTCAAGAAGACCACAGGTGACTCCAGATCACATCCTACTGCGTCACAACTCCCAGTAGAACGGGAAAGCTCTGCCTCATTCCTAACGCATACAATGAAGTCCAAGAATCAAGTCCAATTGATCTGGCTCATAATGTGTCCTTTTCTTAGCTAGTCAGTGTGGCCAGAGAAATGAACTGGCATGCTGGACTGTCTTGAGTCATTTTTCTACCCCTGGAACCTGGGATAAGGTCAAGATCATCAAGTCACATGGCCTAAAAATTGGGGGTTTTATGTCAATGGCAAAATTGGGGGAGGGGTTAATGCCAGAACAATGGGGAATAGATGTTAGGCAAAAACCTTGTTCTTATTACACACACACACACACACACACACACACTAGTTGACCTTAGGCAACATCTGTTCTGTATGTCTGCTTACCAAAACAAAATTATTATTAAATATTTTAATTTTACTTCTATACACATATCCTCATATAGTATACCACATTCACACAAGCGCACACACACACACACACACACAGCAAATTACAAATAAGAAAGCATGATTTAAAAATTAACAATAAAAACAAAAAAATTTTGTGGACATTTAATGTCCTGTGTATGTCTATGCTCTTTGGTACGATCTATCCTAGCCAAGGTGTTTTATGTTTTGACCACCCTCATTATAGCCTACAGCTACCATTATTAAGTATGAAAGGGTGGGAATTATACTTTACATGGTTGTGAGCTTCCACTTCATGAACATTACTGTTTTGTTTTGTTTTTTTAAACTGGAAAAATTCTTAAGGACCACATTGTTTAACTTCTTATTCTAGAAATTAAAAAGTAAGTCCAAAGAGGTTCAAATACCTTGCAAAATATATAGATCTGAGTGTGATCTAGTTTCCTTACCCAAAACACCAAATGCCACTTCTCAGATCAGAAGATAATTCCAGTGCAGGCTGACTCACTCACCATTTCTTGGACATGGAAACCAGAACAAAGTAAAGAAGAATCAGGCACCCTCTTTCTGCCAAATATGAAAATCCTCCATTAAAAACATCTAAGAATGCTGTGCAACACATGAAAATTGTTCATTTCCTTGATTTTACAGCATGAGGAGCCTTTATTTTCTCATTTCATTATGAGTTAGAAAAGGCCTGTGGTCATTTTAGGAATTCTAATGAATATCAGTTTATGGGGAGACTTGACTATGTTGGAAGAAAAGAACAATGCCTGATCTGACCCCTGAGGATTCTTGAAGAAATGTGACAAGGCACATGACATACTTGTACTTTTGCCTTAAATACTAAAAGAAATGGGTGAATAATTCAAATCCAATATTCAGCTTCTGTGTTTCAAATCCTCATCAGAATATTTCATGTGATTTACTCAAATAAGCCACTACAAAGAACAATTGTTGCCTGTGTGTTCTTTGCCCATGCAAGGGAAGATGCAGCATTAAAATGTATAAAAGTTTACATTAATTGCAAGATAAAGTGAAAAAATGAAGGCAAAAATGCAAAAATTATTTCCATATTGAGTAAATGGAAACATTAAGTAGAAAAAAGTAAAAGAGAATCAAGATAAAAAAGTGAATATATATATTTTGCATATATATTACTGTTTTGTCAATTTAAACATAAGAAAGCTTTGCTCTTTAGCATGGACTTTGCACTACCAATAATATTTTATTATTAAAAAATAAAATAAAATGAAACCATCTTCTTTTTCTCCTGTGCGTATTTTTGAGGTCCAGAAGCTTCAGGGAAAATATCAAATAAGCATGCTTACAAACAATAATTCCAAAATTAAAATGAAATCTTAGATCTGACTTATTTCCTGTGAAAATTTTTAACACCTAAATTGTTGGATTACAGTCCATCTTTCTAATATCACTGGGAATTTTCTGTATGTTCACAATAGCTATGGATAACAGGTATAACTTCATATAATAAATAATCACATATCTTTATTTTGGAAGTTACTTCACCTTTGCTCAGAGGTATACCCCTTATGCTTTGCTGTGTGGCTTTAAGAGATCCAAGTCTTCAGTCATTTTTTTTGTTTGTCTTTCTTTAGTTTACTCATGATATCAAAAGCAAAAAAAAAGTTGCTGTAGGCATTCACAGTTATATTTTACTCTAATTACAGAAATCTTCCGCAGTATACTCTGAAACTTTAAACTTTCTGAAATGGATGTTTTGGGGAAGATTAAGGTGACAGTTATAACACTGGGTAGGACTTTGAAGTGTTTAAAAATTCCTCCCCGCAATATAAGCCTGAAGCTGAATTTCAGCCAAGTGTCTGTAATTGCCTGAAAGTGTGATGTTTTCCATTTGTTTCTTCAAAGTTTCTTCAATTTTATCCACAGAAGCAGCATTTCTCTATTTTAAGCTTTATCTTTTCCACAATTCTTTCCCACCATAAAGAGATTTTAGAGGTTCTATCTTAGAAAAGTGTAATATTTATGACTGAGAATCATCCATCAATCGATTTTTAATTATCTACCATATGTATTTATAGTTCTTTTTTGAGAAACGTGCTCACTACAGGTCGGCCATCCCTAGACAAGATAATAGCCGTGAAACCATTAGAAAACAATACAAGCTCGGTGTTCTTAGAAGCCAAACTAGAAGAAATAAGACAAAGAATAAAAATTGCAATAGTGTCAAAAAAAGTCAATGGAGGATCAGCTATGGTTTATAGTAATGATTTTTTAACAGCTTTATTGGGGTGTATTTTACATAACAAAAATTCAACTGTATAATTGTATACCAATTTCAATTGTATAATTCAATAATTTTTAGGAGCTCTACCAAATGATACAACCATCACCATAAATCAGTTTTAGAACATTTTACCCTCCTAGTCCCAAAAGATGCCTCAAGCCCATTTACAGTTAAATCCTGTTTCTACCCCCAGCCCTAGGTTGCCACTAATTTATTTTCTATCTCTGTAAATTTGCCTTTTCTTGGCATTTCATATAAACGGAATCATACAATATGCAGTCTCTTGTGCTTAGCTTCTTTCACAGAGTAATATTTTTGAGATTCATCCCAGACGCATGTCAGTACTTTGTTCTTTACATTGCTGAATATTATTCCAATTCCATGGCAATTATCTTAAATCTGGTTGTTTTTTTTTTTTCACAGTGGCCTTAAAAATTCACCAGTTGGCGAGTGAGTTGAGCCCTGTTTTTCCCATAATCAGTTAGCACAAAGGGGTCCTATGATTAAAAATGGCTTGGAAACCATTGACCGACCTATGGACCACCAACAGTTTCTTTCCTGAAACAATTCAACAAATATTTCTTGAGGTCCTCCCATATACACTGAGGAAACAGCAAGGAAAAGGGTAGGTGTGGTCTCCATCTCTATACTTATGGGAGATAAGCTTTAAATAAACAATTAAACAAATGCATAGTTGATTAAAATTGAGAAAAGTGTTACCGCGAAAAAGGGCAGAGAGCCCTAAGAACAAGTAACAGAGGCATTCAGCCTAGTCTGGGAAATCAGGAAAGGGTTCCCTGTGGAAATTGTATTTAAGTTGAAATCTGAAGGACAAAAATATTTGGACAAGTTTACTAAAAGAAAGAAAGAAAAGAAAAGAAAGAGAGTGTTCTGCTCAAAGTGAGACCACTGACTCGGGAAGGACTGATGTGTTTGGGAAGCTGAAAGGATGCCTCGGTGGTAGAGTGCAGTATTGGAGGTGACGGGGAATGAGTAACTTGCAGGAGAGAACTGGGGAGGCAGCAGTGGTCAGGTCATGCTGGGCTTCATGGCCACGAAAAGGATTTGGGATTTTATCTTGAGGGCAAAGAATACCACTGACATGTTTTAAGTAAGAGAATGATACAATTGCATTTTTATTTTCTAAAAAAAATCTGGCTGTTATGTAGAGAATGGAGAGCTGAACCAGCTCAATATTGTAACAAAATGGTGGAATGAGCTCACTTTTCAGGGGGTTTGCATGTAATTTATTATCTGATAACTGATATCCCCAATCCCTAGAATAGTACCTGCCACCTATGAGAAGCCCTGTAAGCAGTTGTTAAATGAATGGATACACAACAATAGGCAACATTCCTGAATTTAGGAATGGCTCACTCTTGTTATAAATTAGGACTGATTCCTGGTTGCCTCAGAAGTGATGTAATTCTCAATCATTTGCTTGCTAATAGGTTTTACTGAGTGGACAAGAAATGATGAAGTGAGAGACAGCATGCCAGGAGCGGTGGATAACCCAGAGTCTGGGCAGGGATTTCATCCCTCTTCTATCACATGTTGCACCAAGGGAAATGGTTAAAGACCCTGAGGCAACTTCTGGAGAGCTACCTAAGTAACTAATGTTCGATTAGAAATGCAAACCTGTTCTAACCACAAAACAAAGCAAACCAACAAACAGAACCCTTGACTATTTGCAGAAGGCTGCATAGAATCAACCAGACTTTTCCTGGTGTCAAAATGGTTCTGGGCTTCTGACTTCTGCTACCAGTAAAACTGTGTAGAGGAATGTTATTACATCAGTGCTGCTCAACACCTGCTGACAGATGTCTTCCCTCATCAACCTTGAAATTGGTTCTTTCATCTCCAAACTCTGCAAAATGTGAAAATGTTTCCTTCTGTTTTGGACTGTCTGACTGCGAGAAACATTCCGAACCCACTGCTGACATGTTTACCAGGAACACTAGCTATGCTGTCTTCTGCTGTGAGAAAAGTGATCAACCTTTTCAAAGCAGAGAACTTACATCTTGGGATAGCAATGGGATGGCAAGTCTGAGATGACCTTTTTTGTTTTTTTAAATTAGTGCCAGCTTTCTTTTAATTTTTTTATGTCTCTCCTTTTTAAATATCCATGAACTACTTTAGAATGTATTGTGTGAAAAATCCTGACTAACTACTTGCCTCTATTCATCAAAAATTCGGAACGGGTTTATACCAGGCATGAAAGTTTCCTTTGGTACTAATGAAAATTCGAGGCAAACCAAGAAAAAAATGAGATGTTTACTAGACTCACTTCTAAGAATCTGTTAAAAATAAACAGAATCATTTAGTGATTGAATGTGCTTGTTTACGTTTCAAAGCTGATTAGCTTAAATTTAATCTTTGTTTTCTTTCATTAGATGCTGTGAAAGTTCTCCGTCATTACTTTAATTAGATGCATTAATAAAGTTTTAAGACACCTCTGCACAGAACAACGTGTAAATTCAAGAGATTAGTGAGGTAGAAGTCCTATTTCTAATATGCTGCCTGAAAGCCCATTGCATTTTTTAGTCTTTTATATATATATATATATATATATGTTTTATATATGTATGTGAGTGTTTACTAGAAACAGTAAGAAATCTGAATCCATTTTAATTTTCATTTGGATCTCTCAAACGTACTGCAGCTCCCAAGAGGAACTTGAGATCCTTATCTGCATTTCATATAATGAACCTAAACACTGTGGTGCTGAGAATAAAGACAAAAATTTAAGCAAGCATGGATTTGCTCTTACAGGAGAGACAGAAGGCTGCATACATATCTGTAACATGAATTCCATTTTAAGTGGATGTTCATTTCTTATTTATCTCAAAGGAACATAAAAGAACTTGAAGTTGATTTTGGAATTGGCTGCCTTTCTAGAACTAGATAAGAACTTCGAAGTTCTTGAATTGTAGACCGTAATTAAACCATTTGAGGTTTTGAGGGGTGGTGGATTCTTTGATTAAAATTTAAGATGGGTGTAAAAACTACACAGCCATGTTTGCTGTCTGAATTACATTACATTTGACCAATTAGGAGTGCAAGAAATCATGTGTTTATTTGTAGAAATAGTGGAGATATGTGAAAAGTGTTTTGAGCCTTAAAGAAGTGTTTGAAGATTTCTTAGCTTTCCTTTGATTAGTGACGTTATATACATCGATGTAACTTTCTTCTATTTAGAATTACCGTTGTCTTACACATCTGCATTAGAGAACTTGAACATATAAACTAAGATTTATAAATATAGAAGGGGTAACATATATCGGCCTAAGTTATAAGGTTTTTTCTGAAGAAGCATTATATAATAAATGACTCCTACTAAAATGATCTAATTAGTTTTAAGTATTTAACCTGCATTAACAGAGATATCCAAAATTCAGCCTACCTACACTGAATATTAGCTTGTAATGACTTAGGAGTAATCAGCTTTCCCAGATGCCTTACACAAGGAAGAGAGGAAATAAAAATAAAACAGTTGTAAAACCAGGTAACTAATTATACACAGATTATTTGTAAACAGTTTCTCTCCTTTGAACAAAAGAAATATACTTAGCTGAACTGACTGAAGCCCTCATTGCCAAACCCAACACAAAACCATGTTCCTAGAAGGATAGTCCTATATTATAGATATAGTGAAGAGTAAGACGCCAAGCTGCACAGTGATCAAAAACAAACTGATATTTGCTCTAGCTAATTGGAATGGCTGGGTTTGGAGGCACCTGGGATGGAGCTTGTATCTGTTTTTGAAGAATGGAAGGCTTTGTCTGAATTCTGAGTGAGATGTTAGCTTGCCAATGACTGACCGTTTTCTTCCCCACCTCTTTGTGGTAGCTACAGCTTTCCAAGGGCATTGTTGCTTCTGTCATTCTTTCCTAGTCTGAAGGGTTCTTGGAATTCACCATAAATGCATTTGGAAAAAATGCCTGAAAACTCTGTTCCATGTTTTATGGCTTCTTTGGCAATAGTCCCAAACTTTTGGAGATAATTCTAGAGTAAAACCAGACCTGGGTTTGCTTCAAAAAATTGTATATTCTCAGACTCAGTTTTATTTCTTATTAATATCATAATAATTGAAGTTCAGTAGTGACTGTTCATGTTGTTTGTCAGGTATTGAGTTAATGCTTTACTCTTGCTCTCATCTGACACCTTAGACTCCTATAAAATAGATATTATTACCCACATTTTAGAGGTTAGAAGACTCAGACATGTGGTGTCAAGAACTTGCTCAAGTTAAACAATTAATAAATGGGAAGACAGGAATGGATCAGGTCTGCCCAACTCCTATGCTCCATTCTCTTAATCAGTGTGCTTCAGAAAAGAAAACGTTTTCAAGATCCTCACTTCTTATGAATGAGAAATTAGTTGCCCAAGATGACAAGAATTGAATACAGTAAGGGCGAGTTGTATCAAAGGCTAAAATACAGAAAGCCATACCAAGCAGCTGAAGCTGTTCTCTCTCCTTTGTGTTCAGAATCTGCTCTGTAATCAACCATCATGTTTGTCTTCTGCAGAAATTTAATTGATGTGGTTGCTTTGCAATGATTATGGATTTGCTTATTCATGTCCTGGTTCATAAGTAATGCCTTATTCACTCTAGATTCCTTCAAAAGGAAAACTTTTGAAATGCAACCATGTCAGAGGTCATCTTTCACATACAATTGATATTGCTGGGAATTGAGACCCACAAAGTGCTATGATGGCTTAGAAAAATAGAAGGCTTTGAGACATACATGCCTGTCTTTGAATTTCAGCTCTGCTGTTAACTGTCTTTGTGAGGCAGACAATCTGTGTAACTAGGACTCAGTTTACTCATTCTGGGAAAAAGATAATAATGTCTGCCTTAAAGAGATTGGAGGAAACCCTGTTTCCCCAAAATGAGATAGTATGTGTAACATCATATGTCGAGGGGATGTTTACATATTTTCACCAACCGTTTTCTCTCTGTTGTTCTTCCCCCACCCTGTTCTTTTTTAAAAATAGACTTCATTTTTTAGAGCAGCTTTAGGTTTACAGAAAAATTGTGCAAAAAGTACAAAGTTCCCATATACTCCCTCCCTCACAAATTGTTTCCTCTTTTTAACATCTTGCATTGGTGTGGTACATTTGTTGCAATTCATGATGAACCAATATTGACATATCATTCTTAACTAAAGTCCATAATTTACATTAGGTTTCACTCTTTGCACTGTACAGTTTTATGTTTTGATAAATGCATAATATCATGTATCCACCGTTAGAGTATCATACAGAGTAGTTTTGTTGCCTTAAAAAGCCCTGTGTCTTCCTATTAATCCTTAAACCCTGGCAACCAGTCATCTTTTTTCCTGTATCTATAATTTTGTCTTTTCCAGGATGTCTTACAGTTGGAATCATACAGTATGTAGCCTTTTCAGACTGACTTCTTTAACTTAGCAATATATGTTTCAGATTCCTCTGTATCTTTTCATGGCTTGATAATGCATTTCTTCTCATTACTGACAAATATTCCATTGTATAAATATACCAGTTTATCCATTCACCTACTGAAAGGACATCTTGATTACTTCCAAATTTGGGGCAATTATGAATAACTGTCATATACTTTCCTTTTTATTTTCCCTTTCTCTTGTATCATGTACATTTTCTCTCCCTCTCTCTCTTATTTTTTTTTCTTATCATCTTCTATTTGATATGGGGGAAAGGCAGAAAAGTAGTTTCTGAGTTCTCTGGAAGGAATTCTATTTTGCTGTTATTCATTTAGCTACTTATGATGGTTTCATCATGTAACCTGCCTTGAAATTAATAATAGATACTTTAAAAATGGCCACTAAAGTGAATCTGTTAAAAATGAATTCCAGAGAAGATGGTGACATAGAGAGAAGTGGAAGCTAGTTAGTCTCCCTGGAACAACTAATAAACAACCAGGAACAACTAATAAATAATCTGGAGTAACTGCTGGGGGACAAAGGTGACTATCCACACATCATACACCAATCTGAATTGGGAGGAATGCCAGAGATCGCAGCATAAAATCTGTAAGTAAAAACTGCGCATCTAAGCTGAGAGCCCCTCTCTTTTCCCCCACCCCACCCCCCACAGCAGCCCAAACTGCAAAGCCTCCCTGTGCTAGAGAGCAGCACTCTCTGAACAAGAAAATAAACCTCAGCCCAGCTCCAACTGAGGTTTTAATTAACAAATGTTGACTGCTCAATACAAGCTATGAATCCCCAACAAGCAGAGAGGCTTTTGGTGATGAATGACCTTGGAGAGCCAGAGGACCTCTCTGGGAAGGAGGGGGAGCCCAGAGGACCAAATGCTATCTCTGGCCAACAGATGAAACTGACAGTGGCCATGGACTGGCCCTGAAGGGGGAGCTTTCTGTCCCTTTTTCAGCTCAGTGGAGAAAACCTCAGCCATTTTCAGTTCCCAGTGCTATGACTCAGACAAGAGTGGAGATAGCAGAGTCAAAAAGACTATTCAAATGCAAATGATCTCTCCCCAGGGAGAGTATCTTCCCTAAGAGGAAGGAGGTAGTGCCACTACCCACCTTCATTAAGAACCAGACCCCAGAGCCTGGAGAGAAACTACCACAGGCCACACCTCCTTACACCAGCCTAGAGTGACAGGCTGACAGGTGCCATCTGCTGGGCAGAAAAGCACAGTGGCTTGAGGCCTCACAGGGTGTATCAATCTTCTAAGACACAGCCTCAGGGAAACTTGATACTATTGCCTCCTTCTGAGACCTGAGTCCGTTCTGGTCTGGGAAAACCTCATTGGGGTAACCAAGGAAACCAAATGCCTAGACAACAGAAAACTACAACCTACACTAAGAAAAATGAGTGGCCCATCAAAGGAACAAACTTACACTTCAGCTGAGATTCAGGAATTGAAACAACTGATGCTAAATCAATTCAAAAACTTTAGGGAAAAAGGCAAAAGAGATGACGCATATAATGAAAATACTGGGCATACATAAGGTAGAAATTGAAAGTTCAAAGAAACAACTGGAAGAATTTATGGAAATGAAAGGCACTACACAAGAGATGAAAGATACACTGGAGACAAACAACAGCAGATCTCAAGAGGCAGAAGAAAACACTCAGGAACTGGAGAACAAGATACTGGAAAGCCTACATACAAAATAACAGATAGAGAAAAGAATGGAAAAATATAAGCAAGATCTCAGGGAATTGAAAGACAACAAAAAACACAGGAATGTACATGCCATGGGTGTCCCAGAAGGAAGAAAGAAGGGAAAAGGGACAGAAGCAATAATATAGGAAATAATCAATGAAAATTTCCCATCTCTTATGAAAGACATAAAATTACAGATCCAAGAAGCTCAGCATACCCTAAACAGAATAGATCTGAATAGGCCTATGCCACAAAATGTAATAATCAGATTATCAAACATCAAAGATAAGGAGAGAATCCTGAAAGCAGCAAGAGAAAAGCAATCCACCACATACAAAAGAAGCTTGATAAGACTATGTGCAGATATCTCAATAGAAACCATGGTGGCAAGAAAGAAGTGAGGTATATATAAGAAATGGAAAGAGAAAAACCACCAACCAAGAATCCTATATCTGGCAAAACTGTCCTTCAAATATGAGGGAGAGCTTAAATATTCTCTGACAAACAGACAATGACAGAGTTTGTGAACAAGATACCTGCTCTACAGGAAACACTAAAGGAAACACTACAGACAGAAAGGAAAAGACAGGAGTGCGTGGTTTGGAACACAATTTGGGGAGATAGTAGCACAGCAATGTAAGTACACTGAACAAAGATGACTGTGAGTATGGTTGAAAAAGGAAGGTTAGGAGCATGTGGGACACCAGAAAGAAAGAGGAATGATAAAGACTGGGACTGTATAACTCAGTGAAACCTCGGGTAGTCAATGATTGTGATAAAAGGTACAAATATGTTTTTACATGTGAGAAAACAAATGAATGCCAATACTGCAAGGTGTTAAAAATAGGGTGGGATTGGGGGAAAATACAATCAATGCAAACTAGAGACTATGATTAATATAAACATTGTATTATGCCTCCTTTAATGTAAGAAAGGCAATATACCAAACCTAAATGCATATGGGGGGCATAGGGGTGGGGTATGGGACACCTGTCATTGGTGATATTGTCTGACTCTTTATTCTACCTTAGTTTAATGCTGTATTTCCCTTTGCTGCTTCCTAGCTGTCATTTTTTTCTCTTTCTTTTTTCTTTCTACCTTCTTGGACTCTTTCTCCTTCTTTTGGAAGAAACAGAGATGTCCTTATATAGATAGTGGTGATGGTGGTGAATACATAAATACATGACTATACAGGGAACCACTGCGTCTTTACTTAGGACAGAATGTATGGTGTGTGAACAAAACCATCCTAAAAAAAATGGCTTGATGAAGAAATCTTGAGGGCACTATATTGAGTGAAATAAGACAGACACATAAGGACAAATATTGCAGGGTCTCACTGATATGAACTAATTAAAATATGTAAACTCATAGACAGGAAAATAAGGTACCAGGATAAAGAACAGGGCTAAAGAATGGGGAGCAGTTGCTTATTATGAGCAGAATGTTCAACTAGGTTGAACTTAAATGTTTGGAAATGGACAGAGGTAATGGTAGCACGTTGTGAGAATAACAGTGCTGAATGGTGTGTGAATGTGGTGGAAAGGGTAAGCTCAGAATCATGTATGTCACCAGAAAGAAAGTTGGAAGTTAAAAGATGGGAATGTATAAACAGTGAATCTTGTGGTAGACAATGTCTGTGATTAATTGTACAAATATTAGAAATGTCTCTCATGAACTGGAACAAATGTATGACACTATAGCTAGAAGTTAATAATAGAGGAGCACATAGGGAAAAAATATAGCTACTGCAAGCTATATATTACAGTTACTAGTATTTTAACATTCTTTCAACAATGGTAACAAACGTACTATATCAATACTATGAATCAATAGTGGAGGGGGGGTGGTTAGGGGTATGGGAGGATTTGAGTTCCCTTTTTTGTGTTTATTTCTTTTCTGGAGTAATGAAAATGTTCTAAAATTTGAATAAAAAATTAATTGTGGTGATGGATGAACAGCTGTATGATGGTACAGTGGGCAATTGATTGTACACTTTGGATCTTTGGATAATTGTATGGTATGTGAACAATCTCAATTTAAAAAAATCCAATTAGGGAAAAAAAAAAGTCCAAATTTTAGAGTAAGTAATAACAATAATGTATTTTGTGGGGTTTTTTGGTCATTTTTTTCCAAAAAAAGATTGCTTAATAGCAATTTTCACTTCATATATAGCTTTCATAGAATGATCACAATGAGGATTGATTTTTCAAAAAGGAGGCCTGCTCAGTTCCTTTTTCCCCATTCTCTTTCTAGTTTCTCTTCTGTTTTTCTGAGTGCCCTAAAGGACATATTGGCTGTGACTCACTAGCTCACGGTTCCACAAAGCTTTCATTTGGGAAAAATCTTTCCTCTACCATAAACACAAAAACAAAAACATAAAACTCTTCAAAACTTCAACTATGGATTACTGTTTTTATAATGTCTTTCTCTACATTCCTCTTAAATATTAGTAATCAAATTTCCCATTAAAGCCCCAAATAATTTCATATGCAAACAAAAATTAAAAAACCACATTTTATATCTTTTTTAAATAATAATGTGTGCTTATTAGTATCTTGTGGTCCACTAGGGTCTCCATCTCTCCTTTTTTTTTTTTTTTTTTTTTTTTTGCTTTAATAAAGGGGGAAGAATATATAGATGATAAATGAAATGTCTTCTCTCTTGCAGTATTAGTTATCTATTGCTGCCTGATAAATTATCCAAAAGCATAGTGGCTACAAACAACAGACATTCATTAACTCAGAGTTTCTGTGGATAAGGAATTCAGAGGCAGCTTAGTTGGATGGTTCTCATGAGATTGCAGTCAGGGTGTTGGCCTGGGCTGCAGTCATTTGAAGGCTTGACTAGTGTGGAAGGATCTGTTTCCAAGCTCATTTGTGTCGCTATTGGCAGGAGGTCCAGTTGCTCATTGGTTGTTGGTTGCAAGCATTGGTGCCCCACCACATGGCCCTTTCTTCGAGAATGGCAGCTGGCTTCCCCAGGAGGAAGTGATTCAAGAAAGAACAATACAGAGTGCCAACAGGAAGCTGCCATGCTATTTATGACCTAGTCTCAGCAGTGACATATCATTTCTTCTAATGCTATTACACCCGCAGACAAACCCTGGTATGATGTGGAAGGGGTAACACAAGAGCATGATTACCAGGGTCCATCTAGCTATTACACCTGAGAAAAGGAATCCCTTTCATATGTCATCTTAAATGCTCATTCCATCTTGGAAATAGCTGGCAAACTTCTCAACTAAAGTAGATGAACCGAAAAAGTCTGTTATACTTTATATCAGTCAGCTAACCATTTTCACAAATTTTTCACAGTGATTTTCCAATTAGCAAAATAAGGCAATGCTTATACTTAAATATAAATTTAAGGCTATCTAGCCAATTTTTTAAAGCCCTTTTTTAAGATGGAGGGATTTGATATTAGATTCCAAGTCATTTCTTTACATTGACATTGAAAGGGAAATGGATGACATTTTTATATTCTTTCATAATAAGCAAAATCTATAGCAGAGGGGGTATGTACAATTTCATTGCTTTGCAATCCAAATGAAACAAACCAAACCCAGACTTATTTTGAGTGAGTTAACTCAACCTGAGCCTGTAGCCCAGCTACTGAGTAGGCCATAATTAAGTGCTAATCGCATGGGTGTGCTGCTCTGTGAGGCAGTAAACCAGTTTCCTGAGTGGATAAACAAGGAGCTTGAAAGCCAAGGAGCTTAACCTACCAAGGAACTGCAATTTTCATGTAGAAAGAGAGCAGACCTACCCTGTTTTTGCTATTAGAGTGAGAGTGAGAATTCCTAAAAGTGGAAGAATGGTTCTTGTTCGAAATTGGGTAAGGGGAGGAGGCTGTGCTGAATGTAGGAAAGTGTTTCATATGCTCATGGTCTCCATGTATAAGGATCTTCTGTAGAATTTAACAGCAAGTATATTTGTCTATTTGTCAAATACTTTCTACCTGTGAAACATCTCACATAATAGCACTTAAACTCATCAAGCTTTAGAGCTGAAATGAGCTACAGATTTCATCTGGTCTACCGCTGGTTCCCCATTCCAACACACACCAAGAATTTTATACATGAACAAAACAAGGCTCCAAAAGGAGAATTAATGGGTCCAAGGCCACATGTTTAATATAGAAAGTGGTTACAATATATAGCCTATATTCTGATCGGCCTGACATGGAATCATAGTTACGAAAAAACGATTTGAACTTGGGAAATCTAACCACCCCATGGTTAGGTTCGTTGCTCAGTAAACCAAAAAAATAATCCCTACCACATTCATAAATTCTACAAATATGGACCAAGCAGTAGGGACGTACTTTCCTTAAATAGTTTTTAGTCTGTAAAGGAGATGAAGGCAAGTAAATTGTGCTGTGGGACCACAGACCCCAAGTACAATTTCTCATTTGAGCTGGGCCAAGCAATGGAAGGGTGAAGAGGGAAATGGTGATCTCAGTGGAGAGCACAGCATTTGCAAAGGCCTGAATTATATAGCGGGCATGGCATGGCAAGGAATGACAACACTGAGTCGGACTGGAGTGTAAATGGTGAGTTGGGACTAACTGACAATCTTACTGTAAACGATTTAGCACAGTGCCCAGCCCATGGTAAACACTTGGTAAATGATAGCTGCTGTTCCTAATTTTACCACTGCTGTCATTAATCATTAAAACTGCACTTGGGAAATAGTTGAACTTACCCCTGATTTCCAGGGCCCTTTTCAATATATCTAGATAATTTGCTATAGAAGTTTTTTTAATGATGGATATTTATTGCCTACTTGCTCTTTGCCAGGCCCTGTTCTGCAAGAAGCACTGGGGATATGGCAAAAAAGGAAAGAGCCCTGACTTTTCTGAAGCTCACATTCAAATAGGGAGAAATGGATAAAACACAGGGAGACACGTAAATAAATGAAATAATTTGTTGGAAAAATACTGTGAAAAGAATAGAACTAAAGGGTGATAATGAGAATGGGGTGTGACAGAATGGAATGAGAGGGGAGTATGCCACTTCACTAAAGGTAATCAGAGATCTTTCTAAGAAAGTGGTGATAAACTGAGACCTGAAGGATGAGATGAAGCCAACCAACCATGTGAAGACCCAAGAGACAAGCACTCTAAGCATAAACCCTGGCTGGGATCCATCCTGATTTGAGAAAAGAAAACCATTTTGCCTGAAGTGATTAGGAAACTGAAGAGAGTTAGGATTCGGGCATATAGAAGGTAATAATTAAGCCGTTAGAAGGAATCTGATGTGGTAAGGTGGTGGTTTTTATTTTATGTGTGTTGAAAGAACTTAATCCGAGGTGTGATGTGATCTGACTTAAACTTTAAAGCAGAATTTATCAACTGGGGCCCTATTCACATTTTGGGCTAGACAATTCTTTGTTGTGGGGGCTAATATATACCTTGTATGGTGTTTTGCAGCAGCCCTGCCCTCTACCCCATTAGATACCAGTAACAGCCCCTGAGTTGTGACAATCAAAATTGTCCCCAGAAATTGCTCAGTGTTCCTAGGCAGGGGATGCTACAGTTACAAATCATCCCCAGTTGAGAAACACTGCTTTAAAATTACGTCTTTGGTTGTTATGTGGAAAAGAGACTGGGGAGGGAGAAGAGGAAGGTAAGAGTGGAAGCAAAATGACCGCTATAAGGCTATGAAGCAATCAGGATAGGAAAAAAAGGAGCCTGATGGTGGAGTACTAGGGATTATGATAGGGGATGGAATGCCAGATATATTTTGGATATTTCTTAGACATATTTTGGATAGTTAGAAAATATGTTGGGGACTGAACTGACACATCTTTAGTGATGAAACAACCATACATTTGGAGTTATCTGTGAAAGTCCTAGTTTACCCCTGTTTTTCTGGTATAATTATTAGTAGTGCCCCCTCTAAATTTCAAATTGTCCTGGATTGGATAGTAAATTGAATACTTGCACTAGAATAGTCAAGTGACAAGCTTGAGATATTTAATGTATTTTCCATTTTATCTTATCCATCAAAGGGCCTTTCATCTACCAATCCAGTTCCTACCTGATGGAAATAAAGAGAACACAACAAGTAGATATTTATAGAGTCATTGAAAGGAGGACAGAAGGGAAATACATACACTAGTCTACTCATTTGCAGTATTTAAATATAGCTGCAAAGTTTAAATTACCATTCATTTCTGGACTTTTTATAAACTGCATCTGGGTGAAAGAGACTGAGGTACATACAATAGCAATGTATATATTTGTTCCTTCCATTTAGCATATCTGCGAATAATGCTCTTTTTTTATTCTACCCGTTATGTAATATACACACAGTTAGACATTTTAGCAAGCTGTGAATTTGTAAATCATTTTTTTTTTAATTCACCAGTTAAGATCATATGTCATTTTCTTAATTTTTCTATCTGTGGCAAACTAATTGTTTGGGGCCCCATGCTACTTTTAACAAGTTCAAGGAAGTGTTAATTCCCAAGCAGGCTGGGACACTTTGCCAGAGGTTTTTAAAAAATAATACATTCTTTGACCACAAACAAGGAGATACCAAAGAAATGCCAGGAAAAAGAAAATGAATATTTCAGCACAAATCTATCTCCATTACTAGAAACAGACAAACAAGACAATAGTCATGTCTAAGGGACTGTACATAGGAAAACCAGGACAGCATGTTATCTCAAAATGTTCAGGAACTTTTCTGGTGTTTTTTTTCTTCCCATTATCACATACCAAAATACTGTAAGTGAGGAAGTTCCCCTAATTTAATCTATACTTTTGTTTTGTAAAGTTATTACTATCACATACAAGTGAAGGCTTGGAGATCTTTAAGTAATTTGTGAAAGTCATGTGACTTTCCAAATGCAATCCCAATTCCAATGCAATCCCAATTCCAATGCAATCCCCTCTAGTTCCAAATACCCTTGCTCTTTCAATTTTACCACCTTGCATTGTGATATTGGTCAGGAAAGTCTGCTTTATAGTTGGGAAACTTGTTTCAGAGTAATGAGATGGTTTGCTTAAGATCCCATTCGTAAATGATAAATCAAGACCTTGACTAGAAGACATCAAATTCTTAGTCCAGTTTACTCCAAAGTATTTGGATGCTGGGAGGGTCAAAATCCAATGTGGAATTCTGGCATTTTCAATAGACTAGTGTAATTTATCAATGATTCATTCTCTCAAATAATCTCACAGGAAATTTAAAAAAATACTTCCATGCAACCCAAATGAAAAGGAATACCGTTCAATTGCATGGTAGAGACACTGAAGGGGTATTTTAGCACGTGTATGTTCCGCAACTTAAAGCACAAGTTAAAGATTTATAGACAGCTTAACTTACTATGTCACCTCTAAAATTAGCAATGTGCTATCCCTTGGAGAGACTGCTTAAAATTGCATCATGTATAGTCCAAACAATCTGAGATTTGATCCTGGTTGCCTGTTAGAACTTTCTAAATCTCTGTCTCAGTTTGCTTGTATATGAAATGAATATTAAAACATTATCTATTTCAAAGGATGGTTCTGAGGACCAAATAAGATTTTCCATGAAAATATTTTAAAGTTAGTATGCACTGAATGTTAGCAAATATTACTTATAAGTACTCCAACAAAAGGCTTTTTTGACTACCTGCCTTTTGGTGGCTTTTGATGATGGAATGTCTTTTTTTTTGGAGGTATCGACAACTGATTGCTGGATCTTTTATTCTGTGTGTAAGTGAAGCAATTGCTATTTATTCTTTCCAAATAATCTATTCACAAAACGTCCTTCCTCAAAGTAGATATTTGGATCTCAGAGGAACTTAAGAATATTCTATTGCTATCCTTTCACTTACAGAAAAGCAGGCCATGAAGTTGAGAGTTTAAAAACCAGCCTAAAGGCATGCTGCTATGGCATGGCAGAGCAGGGATAAAACCTGGCTCCTGACTCATGGCTTTCCATTCTCCCTCCACAATACCATGTTGTCCTTATGTAACCTGTCTGGTTTATTTATTTCTCCAATTTATTTCTTGGCTTCAACAAAATTCAATAGAGTGGAAACAGCTTTTTTATTACTGTGGTGGATGAAGTTAACGGAAACCCAAATTTTGGAATTATTTTATATTTTGGCTAGCCGCCTTTCCCAGGCTATGTTTAAATATATCAAGAAGCTGAATATATATTGATAGTAGGTTTGCCTAAGGAAGATTTAGTTCTACCTAATTGGCTAAACACTTTCAATTTATTTCTACTAAACAGGCCTTTGATATGGAGAGATTTATTGCTCCCCTTTTTCCATCTAAAAGATAAATACAGTCGGAGATCACAAGGGACTTCTTATAAACCCAAGGTTTCCAGATTGATGGGTTTTTATTTGTCCTAACTTGAATTGGGCTTTCTTTAGTCATGACCCATTCAGTGTGTTTTAAAATATATATATATATATATTTTTTTTTTAACTTTACTTTTACATCTTTCTTGGGGTGACTGACCCATGTCTGTTTGTTTCTACTTCATTAGTTTGTGTTAAATACATATTGTTTAAACCAAGGGCTTAAGTGGGGAGTCTATTGCTTAACAGAATTGCCAGAAACCGAGGTAGGGTCAGCTTGCCTCTTTTCACGGAAAGCATGAGTGTTTTTACAATTCATTCTGGGAAAACTTATGAACCCATACAAAAGAACTAGTTGCTGCCTTGGACATTGGATACCACAAAGGCCTATTCAATTAGGGCTTCCATTCAATCATAAATGAAAACAGTGTTGGGTGAGAATATGTTCACTTGTAAATGAGTAGTTGGGTAATAGTCTCTTGATAATCCCTTCTTGATCAGTTCTCTGTGTGTCCATATTTTAATTTCTTTCTTTGTTATTTCATCTTTCCATAAGGTCTAATTATAATTTAACCCCACGCTAACAGAGATTTTCTTAAGAATCCCTTCTCTCCCTAAGAGTCTTGGCCAGCTGGGTTTCAGTCTTCTACACCTATTTCTTGTCCAAGTTTGGATCTACATAACTGCTTCTTCATTTCGCTCTTGATTGATATGGCCCAGGAAAGACTCCAGATCTAATGATTTATTATCACCACCACCTCCCAAAAATGCTTCAGTCCTAACTATCATGAAGTAATATGAAGATCACCACAACCACAGCCATCCACCTCTCTTTCTACACCCCCTTCCCCATTATATATACATAAAGAATTAGTATATTCTTTATGTGGGCCCAGGAAAGGCTGACTAAATGTGTTACTCCTCCATACGACAAACTAAACATCTACTATGTATAAAACACCATGAAATACAAAGATGAACAAAATTTGGTCCCTTGCCTTGAAGAGATTACAATCTAATGAGCGACACATACAGCTGACTAGGGTTGAAGATACAGCAAGAGAGAAGAATCTGGAAGACCAAAGATACAGGGGAGGCACATGATAAATAGCGTTGATTTGCATGTGTTGCCTACTTCTTTGTGAAATGTCATTCTTAGTCAATCTGAGTTTCCACTTGGTAAAACATGGAGAGTCATTCTTGTTGTGATCTCTGATCAAAATACCAGCCTACACTGGATTGCTAAAGATTTCCACATCCATCCTTGGAAAAATCACACCTTTAGAAACATTCCTGAATTTGCCAATTATTTTGGAAATTATGCTTATCCCTTCAATGATGGGAGCTCCAATCAATTTAAAAGAGAAGGAATAAAGAATTATTTAAACAACTGTAGGAACTAGGTCTTTTACTTGTTGAAAACCAGGGAATTCTTATAAAGGGAAATTTAATGTGCTATCTTTCTTACTTTTATTTTTTGTTTGATTTATTAGCAAATATGAATTGTGGTTTTGGGGACGGTGATCTAAGTTAGGGCTTTTCATACTATTCCTGGAGGATATGTAGGGCTCAGGTAATAACTCATTAATAGGTGAAGTTAATTAAGCTTAGGTGTTTTGGTGAAATTGATAGTTATTTTTTACATTTTAAGTTTTTTGTAAGAATTTTAATATTATTCCTGAATCCAATTCCCTTATTCTCTCCTATTTATAGTTTGCATTATCACTTCAACCAGTAAAAATGTATTTTCCCAAGTGACTTCAACAACCAAGCCTGAAAATGAAGAGAACAAATATTGTCACTTTTTTTTTTTTTTTTTTTTTTTTGGCATAAATTGCGGTAGCTCTGTCTTACAATGATCAAGTTCACTTTTTAAAGAGAGAACCATGTTACTACAACCCTTCAAACTTTCATTCCTGGCTCTTTTTTTCCCTAGTATTTATTTAGAAAATTACATTCGCTGTAGTTCTTAGATCCCAAAAGCCAATACCAGGGTGTTTTTGCAGGTTTAAACTAGTCAAAGATTAAGGTAAGATTTTTAAGACCATATTTTTAGAAAAGAGTCCTTCTAACAACATTTTCCTCTCATGTAATTTCCTTTAAATTAGTTCACACCTGGACCAAGATGACCATCTTTTAGAAATATGAAGGTTGAAAGATGAAACATGTTCCCTCCAACTTCTTATAGCCCTATAAGAAGTTGCATGTGTATGGTCTAGCCAGAGGCTCTCCTGTTAGGTTCCAGCAGTGATGACAGAAGGGTTTCTTTTACCACATCTTATAGCAGGAATATTCGGACAATTTTTATCTTTCGACATCTTATTTAAAAAAGCATAGCATAGTAGTTTTTTAAAAGATGATATTATTTACTGGGGCTAATGAGTAACAGAAAAATGAAATCTGGGTGAAATCTTCCAGGTTGTTTTCTGAGTCCTTTTCACACTAAAAGAAAAATAGTAAATGGCTTCTAAATTGCTTCCAATTTTTCAAACACTGATGAGCATTTGTAATTAATTTTGCTGCACACTTTAGGTAAGTTAGAGATCCTTACGTGAGTAGGAATTTGAAAATTAGTTTTAGTTTTGCTTATAAAATGTCTGCAAGAAAACTTTCTGAACATGTATTATTATTATTATCATTATTGACATTTATTCAGGACTCTTGGTAGCAAATGACAGTGACCAAACTTTAACAAATTTGGCATAGTGATTTTTTGACTCCTCTGATTAAAATGCAGTCAGGGCACATCTAGGTCTTTAGTGATTAATTGCACCCATGGGCAAAAATTCTCCCCGATTTCAGACAGTTCCTTTTGAAAAGCAGGGTAGGAAATGTTTAGGATCATGACTGTAGTGATGATTTCTTAGGTTGATACATATGTCAAAAGAGATCAAATTGTTCACTTTAAATATGTGCTTTTTCGTATACTTTGATTATACCTCAATACATTCGTCCATGAAAAAAAAAAGTAGACAAGATCCCAAAATTCCATTTCCCAAATTTTCTCTCCAATGGGACTGAGATCTTCATTCTTTGGACAAAAATCCCAAAGGTTTTAATGGATTTAGCTTTTGTCAAGAGCCATTGCTGGTCCATCAGTTTGGCCAGGGAGAAGGGGTCTTGGAGAAGATGGACACTCCAATTCCAACAATATGACTATATAAAACCCTGTCCTACCAAAAAAGGAGGTGAGGATATGATTTTTTTTAAATATATATATGTACCCCACATTTAGACCCATGTTTTTCACCAGCAAAAAAAAAAAAAAAAAAAAAAAGCAAGTGAACATCAAGTCAGAGGCATTACATAAAGAGAAGTGATGATTAGAGGAAGTTTAACCATAGTTTTATCCTACAGCTTTTTAATATCAAAGGATTATAAAATGCATGGTCAGGATTTTTTTAAATGAGGAAGGCTTTGTGATGAAAAGCTGACATCCATTTTCCCAGGGCAAGGCAAGCTGGGGAGAAGAAAGCAGGGGGGAGGCTAACATTAATCATGGAACTATAGTCTTCTCAAGATACAGATGGAAAGATCAGTTAATGATTAGTTCTTAAGAGCCTCAATAACTTGAACAAATATTGCTATTTAAGTAATAGATAAGCTTTGCTGGGAAATTAAAGAATGCAGAGTGGCAGAACGTATAGATAGGTAGTGATTCAGTTCTTTCTCTGTGTAATAAAATACACTTTACACTGTAATTTGAGGGAACATAACAATTCAGTCAGTGTACCTTTTAGTTTCTTTCCATTTTCTTTTCTGTGGGTGAGCTCTGAATCATTAGCTGGGAAAAGCAAAGGAAAAAAGGGAAAAGATAAAAGAAAAGAACTATATTTTAAAATCTCTTATGAGACACACAATTTAAGACTCTATGTATGTCATCTGCATCAATCCTGTCAGCCCTGATTCTCCTTATCCCCATTTACAAACAGAAATTGAGGATTAGAGAAATTAATCCAATTACCCTTATCTAATCAACACAGTAAATGCTAAACTCGTAGACTTCAAAGGCCATGCTCTGTACCTTATTCCAAGATGTTTACCACTTTCAATCTTTGACACTGTAGGGAAAAAGAAGAAACATTTGGAATCTTTATTCCATTCTACAGTTCAAGAGGGCCAACCACCTGGAAAAGCCTACTCTTCTCTGCTAATAGCCTGTCCCCTTCCATTCCTTTTACTACTTTCTTTCACATCTCCAGATGTAAACTCAGTGGTCAGAATTGTGGAGAGGAATTCCTCTACATCTTCTAGATTCTCTTTCTCACTGAGATCCCAAACAACTGATTGTAAATTTGAACAAGGATGAAACCATCTACTAAAATTTCAATGTTGCTAGGTGAAGATAATATTTGGTGAGTGTCTGCTATCTACCTGGCTTTGTAGCTTCATTGAATGCTCAATCTAAATGATCGCATTTCCTCTGCACAACAACCCATGAAGTAACTATTACTATTCCCATTTCATGTGAGAAACTCAAGACTTAGGGAATTTACATACTGATTAATTGATGTATTCAAATTCAGATCTAGCATGAAAGCCCAGGCTCTTTCCATTCTAATAAAGAGAGAATTACTGCTTGAATTCCATTTATGAAAGATTGTATTCTTTGAGAGTCTGCTATGAGTAATCTACTCTAAAAACTCACTTTAACAAATAAATAGTAAGATCCTGATTTATGCCAGTCACTGGGCTAGGCCCTTTGGTAAAAAGAGGACTAAGGTTTTCCTTACTCTTCAAGAGCTCATACTCGAAGGGAAACAGATTGAGCATAACTTTAATATATCAGATGGTAACACAGTCTTTATACAAGAGAGGTACAAACAGATTAACACACAACTGTCTGGTCTTGAGAAGCACTTTTATGTTGTTATAAAAATGCGTATGTTTAGTTTTCATTTCTGTTTTTAGTTTTAACCTCCTAACAAATAAACCTGCTTTCTAAATGAGGAGGTCCCAGGTTTAGCAACTATCTTTGTAATACTCATCTCAAGAGTGAAGGGTTTCCCTATGAAATGCATAAAATATATTGAAAACTATTCAGTTATTTAAATCTTCTTTCTAAATGTTTTGTCACTTAAGTGGAACCTCTGGTACTGGAACACTAACGTTTCTTTAGTACTGATGTTAACTTACATGTTTTCCTATAATTTTAAACAAAAGCTAAGTCTTAAATGAAAAAAAAATTGGATCTCCAGCAAACAATTTAAGCAGAAATATCTGCTCTATTAGACTTGTGACAAATCGGGTTAGGACTTTGTAAGAATTGTATAATTGTCTTCAGAATGGAACAATTTTTCATTAGTATAAACTAGCAAAACTATCTTTATGATCTCCCCCACCCCCCAGCATGAAAATTAACTATAGGCAAAGTAAGCTGGCTTTAGATGGTTTCCATGCGGTTTAGGTTTCCTTGACACTCAAAATATCTCCTTGGCAGTTCAATTGCACAATTAGAGATTTATTCTTATGGCATTAGAGTTCTTAACCCTTATTAAAATGCAAATACTCTACAGAAAATAACATCTTAAACTTTGACAGTTCAATATCTACAAAACTGAACATGTGCCTAATCCTCAATTCAGCAATATTTTTCTGAAATATATACATATTTTAGCTAAAGTAAAATGTTCACACAGCACTATTTTGTAACAGCTCAAATGGAAACTACCTAAATATTTGTCAATATAGTAATGGATAAATAAATTGTAATGTATTCTATAGTGGAATTTATAGCAATGAGAATGAATGAACTGCAACTACATAAAACAATGTGAGTGAATCTCCCAAATATAATGTTGAGTGAAAGAAGCCAGACACCAAAAGAAAACATATTCTGTGATTCCATATGTATGAAGTTCAAGGAGAGTTAAAGTAATCGTTGATGTTAGAAGTTAGGAAAGTGGTTACCCCTTGTGGGAATAAGGTAGTGAGTAGAAGGGGCCTGCGGGTGGGGGCACTTCTAGGGGCTGGTTATATTCTGCTTCTTGATCTAAGTTCTAGTCATATGTATGTGTTCAATTTGTAAAAATATATTGAGTTGTTCCCTCTTGATTTGTACCTCAAAAAAATTTAAAAACAATATAAAAACAAAATTCATAAAATATTGCCAGTCACTATAATTTAGTACCAATGAGTTTCAGCTGAATAATCTGTTTTATTTTTACTAAGGTATGTTCCAGAATTGGAATTCCTAAACAGAAGGACAGAACACAGTATAAGAGAAAAGTGATCCAGCAAGGGAAGGCTATGGTATGCTGGAAATACACCGGCATATGGTTGAAGAGAAAATAGGGCTAGTGAATCACAAAAGAGTTCACTTCACCATGACTCAGCTTTGATCTCTTGGAATAAGGCAATTTATTTCAAAGTAGACACTCTTATTAACACATCAACATTCATTAATTTGTGTGTGTGTAAGAGAGAGGGGGAGAGAGACAGAAAAGAGTGGAGGGCATAGGGAGGGAGGGAAAAAAGAGAGGGATGGAGAGCAGATGGAGAGAAGGACATTGCAACTAAGTGAAAGTCCTTTCCTCCAGTTCATGGCACAACAATCCTTGTATTCTGTAGGTACTCAGTTAAGGTTGCCATTTGGCCATTTGTTTGTGCAAGTTTTTCTTGGCAAATACAATTCTTCCCTGTACCATAACTAATGTCTTGGATTCCAATAATCTTATACAAAACCCAAAGTATCCTTTAGTAATCCTCACATGACTAACTTTACAAAAGCACAGACTGTTCGATCTCCATGCCCCAGTGTTTCTGGTTTATTTTTAATTCTTGTTTTATTAGTTGTCTATTTTCCACTGTGGGTTTATGTAACACCTTGATTCAGCTCTTCAGCAAGCAAGAGACATTGGAGAGTAGAAGATGTTAATGTTTAACTTGCAGATTTTTAAATACAGCTCTCTGATCACCTAATAATAGAGCAGTTCTGTTGTCTCCACTCAACACAATTCTAGCAGAAGAAGAACAGATAGAGGTCTAGCTGCTTCTCCACCTAACATAATATGAATATTTTCCATGTCACTAAATAGCTTTAGAGTCTTTTTTAATGAATAAATTATATTCCAACTTCTAGGTATGCATTATTTCATTTAGTTGAACCTCTTTAGGTGGACATTGAACTTATTTTGATATTTGCTTCTATTTAAAAAAATCTACCTAGCTATGTTTTGCACATATCCATGGTTATTTCCTTAGCGTAAATTTTAAGAAATAGAGTTAGTGATTCTGAATTTATGTACATTTTAAGGCATTTGATTAAATTGATCAGGGTCATTTTTATTATTCTTCAAGTTTTCCAAAGGAATTAATTTGGCTTTAAAAGAACATCAGTCATAATTAAATTCTCAAGTGCTTCTGTATATTGAATAGAAAAAAATTAACATAAATTTATTAAAAGATATAGACTGTGAGATGGAAGCATATTTTAAAGTAAGAATACTTGAAAACAAGATAGTTATATTTCACCTGGGTGGATTCATTCATGACTGAACCATCGCACAATCTGCACGGCGGTCTATATTGGCATGCCACGGGAGTTTGTATTAGTTCTGTTCTATCCAATAGTTTTAATAATGATTTGTCTTAGAGTGTTGGTTTGTATCTATGCATATTCTTTGTATGCTTAGTTGACATTATTTTGGGAGAGAATCCTAAATTTTTGGAAGGTACAGTTCTAAAGAGACTCTTACATAATAGAAT